>NC_000886.1:0-16497 GCF_015237465.2 Chelonia mydas | reverse complement strand
ATATTATATATATAATATATATAATATATATATATATATAATGTATAATATATATATATATTGGTTGAGGTGTGGTAGAGGTGTTTTGAATTGTATAGTACTTTTTAAATATTAGTGTAAGTATCCTATTGATTTGTGTGATGCTTATGCAGTTGATATTATGTCAGTTTGGTCAGTCTCGGATTTAGGGGTTTGGCGAGAAGTAAATGGCTATAGCGGGCTGGTGTTGACTTTAACGGGGGTAGGGGGGTTTAGCTAAAAAGTACAGTTAATAATGAGTTAGGTTGTAGATCATTGTTTAGGTTTAATTGTGAAATTCTATGTCTTATAAGCATTAACTTAATAATACCATTAATCAGTTTGCACGGCCAATCATATTTAAACGTAAGTCCAGTTTCACTGAATCGGCAGGTATCAGTTATGTGGGCCTGAGAACACAGAGAGAAAAAAAACTACTATATGCAAGTAAAACTACCGTATGCCAGGTTATAAATTTAATGTATAGAACTCATTCAACCAAAGGCCTTTTAAAGGGGAACGAATGAACGTCGTTACTTGTATGTGCCTGAAAAACTAACCAGAGGCCAGAATAGATCAAATTATGTACGCCACAGACTGAATGGGCTTGAAACTGGTAATGTTGTATCTTACTAACAAGGGTTGCTTATTTCTCGTGAATAGCTATTTAGGAAATAACCAATTACTGTGACGATATTCATGGTTGAGTATAATAGTTTAATTTTATGTCCTATGTCATTTCACTTTTAATCCTCTGCTTAATATTCATGTTGTTAAAATATTTATGTAAATTCAATGATTTTTTATGTTTAGGGCCAAATCAACTGTTAACATTACTGGTCATATGCTATTGGTAAATAAGTAGATGTACAATAATACATAGATAGGTATTGCGGGTATTGTTCTGTTGGGCACGGCAGAGAATTTAGGTAGTTAGTTTGTGTGGACACTTTTATTCCTGTGTCAAAGGATAGTTTAATTATAGGATTCCGGTTTTGGGGACCGGGGATGAAGGTTTAAGTCCTTCTCTTTTGATTATTCTAGGAAGGTTATAGTTTTCAATCTTTGGTTTACAAGACCAATGCTTTAGGGTTAAGCTACTAGAATATTTTAGGTTTAGTATTTTGTTTTCGATTATACCTGCAGCAGGTATAAGGAGTAGTAAGATTAGGAAGTAAAATGTAGAGGCTACTTGGCCGATGATAATGAATGGGTCTTCGACTGGTTGTCCTCCGATTCATGTTAGTACTAGGAGGTCAGCTACTAGGGATCAGAATAGGATTTGGGTGAGTGGTCGGAATGAGGCTGTTCGTTGTTTTGACGTGTGTAAGGTGGGTATTAGGAATAAAATTAGGATGGAGAATAGTAGGGCTAGTACTCCGCCTAGTTTGTTTGGGATTGATCGTAGGATTGCGTAGGCAAATAGGAAGTATCATTCTGGTTTGATGTGGGGAGGAGTGGATAGAGGGTTGGCTGGTGTGAAGTTGTCTGGGTCTCCTAGTAAGTAGGGGGAGAAAAGTGTTAAGGTTAGGAGGAAAGTTAGTATTAAAATGAGTCCTAGTAAGTCTTTGTAGGAGAAGTAGGGGTGGAAGGGGATTTTGTCGGTATTTGAATTTAATCCTGTTGGGTTGTTTGATCCTGTTTCGTGCAGGAATAATAGATGTACTGCTGTAAGGCCGGTAATGGCAAATGGTAATAGGAAGTGGAAGGTGAAGAATCGGGTTAGGGTTGCATTGTCTACTGAAAACCCTCCTCAGATTCATTGTACTAGTGTGTTGCCGATGTATGGGATGGCTGAGAGTAGGTTTGTGATGACGGTGGCCCCTCAAAATGATATTTGTCCTCATGGTAGGACGTAGCCTACGAATGCGGTAGCTATGACTAATAGTAGAAGGATGATTCCAGTGTTTCAGGTTTCTTTATATAGGTAGGAACCGTAGTAAATTCCTCGTCCAATATGGAGGTAGATACATATGAAGAATAGGGAGGCGCCGTTAGCATGTATGTTACGGATAAGTCAGCCGTATTGTACATCTCGGGTGATGTGAGCAATTGATGAAAAAGCTATGGAGATGTCTGGTGAGTAGTGTATTGCTAGAAAGATTCCGGTGATAATTTGTAGTGCTAGGCAGGTGGCTAGTAGTGATCCGAAGTTTCATCATGCAGAGATGTTGGAGGGGCTTGGTAGGTCGATGACTAGGTTGTTGATAATTTTTATTATTGGGTGGGTTTTTCGTAGGTTTGTAGCCATTAAGTTTTTGTAGTTGAATACAACGGTGGTTTTTCGAATCATTGGTCTTGGTTAAAGTCCAGGCAAGAATTATGATATATTTTGCATTTTTGTTTGGGTTTTGTTTTGTTTTTTGGATAGTTGGTGTGTCTTGTAATCCGTCTCCTTATTATGGGGTTTTAAGCTTGGTTTTGGGAGCGGCCTTTGGGTGTGGGTTGTTGGTTAGTATGGGAGGGTCTTTTGTTTCTGTGGTGTTGTTTTTGATTTATTTAGGTGGTATATTGGTTATTTTTGCTTATTCATCTGCGTTAGTGGAAGAGCCTTATCCTGTTGCTTGGGGAAGTCAAGGTGGAGTGGTTTATGTAGTAAGTTATGTTTTAGTTGTTCTGGTATATGGGATAATATGTTATTGATTGTGGAGTATGGAAGGGTATGGTAGTGTTACAGTTGATGCTGGTGGGTTGTTTGTTGTTCGATTAGATTTTAGTGGGGTAGCGTGGTTTTATTATTTTGGTAGTTGGTTATTTTTGATTGCAGGTTGAGGGTTGTTGTTGACGTTGTTTGTTGTGATAGAGTTAGTTCGTGGTTTGTCTCGTGGAGTTATTCGTCCAATTAGATGGTGAGAAGTAATAATGTTATTGATATAATAAATGAGGTTATGTAGATTTTAATTAGGCCTTTTTGTGATGAGGATGTGATTGTAATTGGAGTAATTTGTAGTTTGCTTAATCCTTTTGGACCAATATTTTCATATCAGGATAGGTCGATTAGGTGAGTTGAGATGTTTTGGCTAAATTTTAGGTTTGTTATTGGTAATGAGCGGTGTGTTAGGGTATTAAAGTATGCTAGTGAGTTTGAGAAATTGTGGGTGTTAGAGGGTTTTTGGGTTGTTTTGTTTATTATTATAGTTAGTTCTAGGGCTATTAAAAGGCCTAGTATTGTTACTGTTAGTGCTGCGATTTTAATGTATGTTGGTATAGTTGTTGGAGGGGTTTTTAGTGGTGTGGTGTTTAGTGAGATAAGTAATCCTGCGATAATGCTTCCTATTGCGAGGCGGGTGATTGGGTTGATAATTGTTGGGTTGTTTTCGTTTAATAGGAGTGTGGAAGGGTATCGTGGGTGTCCTGTTTGTACAAAGATTAGGATTCGGAGACTGTAGATTGCGGTAAATGAGGTTGCGATTAATGTCAGGAGTAGGGCTCAGGCGTTTAGATATGATGTGTTTATGGTTTCGATGATGATGTCTTTGGAGTAGAATCCAGTTATGAATGGTATTCCTGTGAGTGCTATGCTGCCGATGGTTAGGCATGAAGAGGTAATTGGTATGGATTTGTGTAGTCCTCCTATCTTTCGAATGTCTTGTTCGTTGTTTAGGTTGTGGATGATTGAGCCTGAGCATAGGAATAGTATGGCTTTGAAGAATGCGTGTATGGAAATGTGTAGGAAGGCTAGTTGTGGTTGATTTAGGCCGATGGTAACTATTATGAGGCCCAGTTGGCTTGATGTGGAGAAGGCAATAATTTTTTTGATATCATTTTGGGTGAGGGCACAAAAGGCTGTGAATAGTGTGGTGATGGCTCCTAGGCAGAGGCAGGTTGAGAGGGCTGTGTTATTTGTAGTTAGGATGGGGTGTATTCGGATTAGTAGAAAGATGCCGGCGACTACTATAGTGCTTGAGTGTAGTAATGCTGAGACTGGGGTGGGGCCTTCTATAGCTGCTGGTAGTCATGGGTGGAGGCCGAATTGGGCTGATTTTCCTGTTGCAGCTAGGATTAATCCTAGGAGTGGAAGTAGTGGAGTGGAATTGGTGTGGGTGAAGATTTGTTGAAGTTCTCATGTGTTTAGGTTTATTGATAATCAGGATATGCTGAGGATTAGTCCAATGTCTCCTATGCGGTTGTAGATGATGGCTTGTAGGGCTGATGAATTTGCTTCTGTTCGGCCATGTCATCATCCGATTAGGAGGAAGGATATGATTCCTACTCCCTCTCAGCCAATGAAAAATTGGAATATGTTGTTGGCTGTTACTAGAATTATTATGGCTACTAGGAAAGTTAGTAGATATTTAAAGAATTTTGTGATATGTGGATCAGTGGCTATATATCAGTGTGTGAATTCTAAGATGGATCATGTGACGTATAGGGCAATTGGGACAAATATGATGGAGTATTGGTCAAGTTTAAAGCTTATATTTATGGTGAATGTGGATGTAGTTGATCAGTGTAAGTTGGTGATGATAGATTCAATATCTGTGTAAGTGAAAATAGATAGTGGAATTAGGGTGATGAGAAATGCTATTTTTACGGCTGTTTTTGTTTTTATGGGTGTTCATGTTTTGTTGGGGTAAGCTGTTATTGTTAGTGGGAGTGTTAGGGTGATTAAGGCTAGTAAGAAAGTTGAATTTATTAGTAGGGTCATTACTTTTACTTGGAATTGCACCAAGGGTTTATGGTTCCTAAAACCAGTGGATTACTTCTATCCTTTAAAAGTGAGGGAGCTGAGGGGTTAATCTCAGATGTAGGAATTAGCAGTTCTTATTGTATTATACCTCTCTCGGTTTATAAGGAGATTTTAACTCCTATTTTTAGAGCCACAGTCTAATGTTTGTTTTGAAACTATATTAACAGTGGAAGGAGCCTCAGATTAGTTCTGGTTTTATTATTAGTAGAATTATTGGTAGGGTATGTAGTGATATGAGGAGGTGTTCTCGTGTGTGGGTTGGTGGGATAGTTTTAATGTATGAGGGTGTTTCTCCTCATTGTGTTGTGGATAGTATGTATAGGGTGTAAGTGGCGGTGATTAGGGTCCCTAATCCTGTTATTAGAATTGTAATGTTGGATCAATTGAACAGTGAGGCAATAATGGTTAATTCTCCTATTAGATTGATGGTTGGTGGAAGGGCTATGTTGGTTAAGCTGGCAAGTAGTCATCATAGGCTTATTAGTGGGAGTAAGAGTTGTATGTTTCGAGCTAATAATAGTGTTCGGCTGTGGGTCCGTTCGTAATTTGTGTTGGCTAAGCAGAAGAGTATTGATGATGTTAGGCCGTGGGCAATTATTAGTGTGATAGCGCCAGTGTATGCTCATTGAGTTTGTGTTAGTGTTGAGGCAATAACTAGGCCTATATGACTTACTGATGAGTAAGCAATTAATGATTTTAGGTCTGTTTGTCGTAAGCAGATGGAGCTAGTTATGATTACTCCTCATAGTGCGAGTACTATGAAGGGGTAGGAAAGTGTTTTTGATAAGGGGTTTAGTATTATTGTAATGCGGATAATACCATATCCTCCTAGTTTTAGTAATACTGCGGCTAGAATTATTGAGCCTGCAATTGGAGCTTCTACGTGTGCTTTTGGTAATCACAGGTGTAATCCATATAGTGGTATTTTAATTATAAAAGCTATTAGTAGTGCAAATCATCATGTTATGTGGGTTCATGAGTTTAGTATAGTAGGTTGGTTTAGTTGTATTGTATGTATAGATAGGGAGCCATTTTCGGTGTTTAGAGATAGGAGGGCGATTAGTAGTGGGAGAGATCCAATAAGGGTATAAAATAGGAAGTAGGTTCCTGCATTTAGTCGTTCTATTTGATTACCTCATCGTGTGATGATTACTAATGTTGGGATGAGTGTGGTTTCAAATGTGATAAAAAATATAATTAATTCTGTGGTTGAGAAAGCTAGAATTAGTGAGATTTGTAGTAGGATAATGGTGAAGATAAAGGTTCGTTTTCGTGAAGTTGGTTCAGTGGTTAAATGGTTTTGGCTGGCTAAGATTATTAGGGGGGTAAGTCAGCATGATAGGATTAGTAAAGGGGCTGAAATTTGGTCTACCCCTAGGTAATAATTGGAGAAGTTTATGGTTGGTTCTATGGAGGGTTTAAATCATTGTAAACTTAGAATGGCGATTATTAGGCTATGGGTTAGTGTAGAAAGTCATAGTTGTTTTGGTTTACATAATGTGATTGTTGGTAATAGTATAATTGTTGGGAGTAAGATTTTTAGCATTGTAAGAGATTTAAGTTTTGTAGTTGATCTGAACCGTGGGTTCGTGAGGATGCTACTAGTAGGGATAGGCCCATGCCGGCTTCGCAGGCGGAGAAGGATAGTATTAATATTGGGGTGAGTATAAGTGATGAGGTTTGTAGTTGGATGGGTCATATTGATAAGGCAATAAATAAAGATAGTATTATGCTTTCTAAGCATAGTAAAGTTGAGATTAGATGAGTTCGGTGTAGTGAGAGGCCTATAATGCTAATGATAAAGGCGGAGTGATAGCTGAAGTGTAATGGTGTCATTGGGAAACCATGAAGTTTAATCATGATTAACTAAGTCGAAATTAGTTGTCTTATGTTAGACTAGTTGCCTATTCTGCTCATTCTAGGCCTCCTTGGATTCATTCGTAGATAAGGCCTAGTGTTAGGAGTAGTAAAATAATAAAGGTTCAGGTGAAGGTGAGAGTTGGGGATGGGAGTTGGATGGCTCATGGTAGGGGTAGGAGTAGTGCGATTTCTAGGTCGAATAGTAGGAATAAAATTGCTACTGAGGAAGAATCGGATTGAGAATGGTAGGCGAGCTGATTCTAATGGGTCGAATCCACATTCATATGGGGATAATTTTTCGTTGTCTGGCTTTATTAGTGTTAATCAGTAGTTTAGTATTATTAGGAGTATGGATAGGATAAGGGCTATTGTGATGATGGATATTGTTACGTTCATTGCTCTTCTTTAGGGTTGAACTAAAACTTAGTGATTGGAAGTCACTTGTACTGTTATACTAGGGGAGCATGAGCCTCATCAGTAGATTGATACGTAGAGGAAGAGTCATACAACATCTACGAAATGTCAGTATCAGGCAGCTGCTTCGAATCCGAAGTGGTGAGTGGAGGTGAAGTGAAATTTAATTTGCCGTAGTAGGCAAACGATTAGGAATGTTGAGCCAATAATTACGTGGAGTCCGTGAAAGCCTGTTGCTACAAAGAATGTTGAGCCATATACGCCGTCGGCGATTGTAAAGGGTGCTTCGTAGTATTCTATGGCTTGTAGTGCTGTGAAGTATAGTCCAAGTAAAATTGTGATGGTTAGGGCTTGAATGGTTTGATTTCGGTTTGTTTCTATTAGACTGTGGTGGGCTCAGGTGATTGTTACTCCTGAGGCTAATAGTACTGCTGTATTTAATAAGGGAACTTCAAATGGGTTTAGTGGGGTAATTCCTGTAGGTGGTCAACATCCTCCTAGTTCTGGGGTAGGGGCTAGGCTTGAATGGTAGAAAGCTCAGAAAAATCCGATGAAGAAGAAAACTTCTGATGTGATGAATAGGATTATGCCGTATCGTAGTCCTTTTTGTACTGGAGGGGTATGATGTCCTTGAAAGGTTCCTTCTCGGATAATGTCTCGTCATCATTGGAATATGGTTAGGAGTATGATTGATAAGCCTAGGGTTATTAATAGTATTGAGTTATAGTGGAATCATATGGCAAGTCCTGAGGTTATTAGTAGTGCTGCTGCTGCTCCTGTTAGTGGTCATGGGCTTGGGTCAACTATATGGTAGGCGTGTGTTTGGTGGGCCATTAGGTGTTTTCTTGTAGATAGAGGCTTAGTAGTAGGATAAATACGTAGGCTTGGATTATGGCTACGGCTAATTCTAAAATTGTTAGGAGGAAAAGAATAGTTATGGTTAGTATTGATAATGTTGGTATTGTTGGAATTAGGGCTAGTACTGCGATTGAGGTAAGTTGGATTAGTAGATGTCCGGCTGTTAAGTTGGCTGTTAGCCGTACACCTAGAGCTAGTGGTCGGATGAATAGGCTGATTGTTTCAATGATGATAAGGATTGGGATTAATGGAGTTGGAGTGCCTTCTGGTAGGAGGTGTCCTAGTGATGTTGTTGGTTGGTTTCGAAGTCCGATGAGTACTGTGGCTAGTCATATTGGAATAGCTAGTCCTATGTTTAGGGAAAGTTGTGTAGTGGGGGTGAAGGTGTAGGGTAGAAGGCCTAGTAGGTTGATTGTCAATAGTATGGTTATTAGTGATGTTAAGATGATAGATCATTGGTGGCCTGTTTTGTTGATGGGGAGTATTAGTTGTTTTGTAAACAGGTTGATTGTTCATGATTGGAGGGTTGAAAAACGGTTAGTTAATCATCGGGTATTTTGGGTAGGGAAGATAATTGGTGGTATTAGTATGGCTAGGGTAATTAATGGAATTCCTAGGGTTTGTGGACTTATGAATTGGTCGAAGAATGTTGGGTTCATGGTCAGGTTCAGGAGTTTGTATTAATTTTATTGTTTTTGTTAGTTGGGTTATTTGTGGGTAGATGAGATAAAATTTTTGGTTGTAGGATAATGGTATAAATTAGTCATGTGGAGGATAAGATTATGAATCATGGGGCTGGGTTTAGTTGGGGCATGTCACTAAGGAGGGTGGTAAGTTCTCTTTTTCTAGCTTAAAAGGCTAGCGCTATCCTGTTTAGCTTCTATAGTGCTAGGAAAGTATTAGTGATGATCAGTTTTCAAAGTGTTGTAGGGGTACGGATTCTACTACGATTGGTATAAAGCTATGATTAGCTCCGCAGATTTCTGAGCATTGTCCGAAGAATACTCCTGGTCGTGTAACAATGAAGGTTGCTTGGTTTAGTCGTCCTGGAATTGCGTCTGTTTTTACACCTAGTGAGGGTACTGCTCATGAGTGTAGGACGTCTTCAGCTGAGATTAGTATTCGGATGGGTGATTCTATTGGTATTACTATGCGATGGTCTACTTCTAGTAATCGAAAGTGTCCGTTTGGTAAATCTTGGGTTGGGATTATGTAAGAGTCAAATTCGAGGTTTTCGTAGTCAGTATATTCATATGTTCAGTATCATTGATGTCCTATGGCTTTAATGGTTAAATGTGGGTTGTTGATTTCGTCTATTAGGTATAGTACTCGTAGAGATGGAAGTGCAATGGTGATTAGGACGATGGCTGGTAGGATGGTTCAGATTATTTCTACTTCTTGAGCATTTATAGTATTGGTATATGTTAGTTTTGTTGTTATTATTAGTGTGATGATGTAAAGTACTAGGGTGCTGATTAAGAATACGATTATTAGGGTGTGGTCATGGAAATGGAGGAGTTCTTCTATAATGGGTGATATTGCGTCTTGGAATCCTAGTTGAAGGGGATGTGCCATTAAGTCGTAAAGGAGTTACACCTATAATTTAACCTTGACAAGGTTAGGTAATGTATTTTACTAACGTCTTAAAAGAAGGTAACATAAAGGTTATGTGATTGGCTTGAAACTAATTTAAGGGGGTTCGATTCCCTCCTTTCTTGGGTTTGCACATGGGCTGGTTCTTCGTAGGTGTGGTATGGTGGTGGGCAGCCATGTAGTCATTCTACGTTGGTGGTTGTGAGTTCTACTAGTGCTACTTTACGTTTTGAGGAAAATGCTTCTCAAATAATAAATATTATTATAACTACTGCTACTATAGAGATTAGAGATCCAATTGATGAAATAGAGTTTCACAGGGTGTATGCATCTGGATAGTCTGAGTAACGTCGTGGTATTCCGGCTAGGCCTAGGAAGTGTTGGGGGAAGAAGGTTATATTAACTCCTGTAAATATTACTCCGAAATGTACTTTTGCTCAGGTTTGGTGTAGTGAATATCCTGTGAAAAGAGGGAATCAGTGGGTAAATCCTGCTATGATGGCGAATACGGCTCCTATTGAGAGAACATAGTGGAAATGTGCTACTACATAGTAAGTGTCGTGTAGTACGATGTCTAAGGATGAGTTGGCTAATACGATGCCTGTAAGTCCACCAATAGTAAAGAGGAAAATGAAGCCTAGAGCTCAGAGTATGGCGGCATCTCATTTGATTATTCCTCCGTGTAGGGTGGCTAATCAGCTAAATACTTTTACTCCTGTTGGAATTGCAATGATTATTGTTGCGGATGTAAAGTAAGCTCGTGTGTCTACGTCTATTCCTACAGTAAATATGTGATGGGCTCATACAATAAAGCCTAGGAAGCCAATGGATATCATTGCTCAAACTATTCCTATGTAGCCGAATGGTTCTTTTTTACCGGCATAGTAGGTAACGATGTGAGAGATTATACCAAATCCTGGAAGGATTAAGATGTATACTTCAGGGTGGCCAAAAAATCAGAATAGGTGTTGGTATAGGATTGGGTCTCCTCCTCCTGAAGGGTCGAAGAAGGTTGTATTTAGATTTCGGTCTGTAAGTAGTATGGTAATGCCTGCGGCGAGTACTGGAAGTGAAAGTAGTAATAGGACAGCTGTGATTAGTACGGATCATACAAATAAGGGTGTTTGGTATTGTGATATGGCGGGGGATTTTATGTTGATTGCTGTGGTAATGAAGTTGATGGCACCTAAGATTGAAGATACACCGGCTAGGTGGAGGGAGAAGATAGTTAGGTCTACGGAAGCACCGGCGTGAGCCAGGTTTCCGGCTAATGGGGGATATACTGTTCAACCTGTACCTGCGCCTGCTTCAATTCCTGATGATGCTAGAAGTAGTAGTAGTGAAGGGGGTAGGAGTCAAAAGCTTATGTTATTTATACGTGGAAATGCTATGTCTGGTGCACCAATTATTAGGGGAACAAGTCAATTTCCGAAGCCACCAATTATAATTGGTATAACTATGAAGAAGATTATAATAAAGGCATGAGCTGTAACGATGACATTATAGATTTGGTCATCTCCTAGAAGAGTTCCTGGTTGGCTTAGTTCTGCGCGGATTAATAAACTGAGTGCTGTGCCGACTATTCCTGCTCAGGCTCCGAAAATTAGGTATAGAGTGCCAATGTCTTTATGGTTGGTGGAGAAGAATCAGCGAGTTAAAATCACAGGTAAGGTGGCTGAGTGTATTAGCGTTGGGCTGTAGTCCCTTTTACAGAGGTTTAATTCCTCTTCTTATCAGACCTTGTAGTGAAGTTCACGTTAAATTGCAAATTTAAAGATATATCTTTGTTGATGTCTGGGTTTTCCCGCTTTTTATAGAGCGGGAAAGGTAGGCAAAAGCCCGCTGGATTGGGTGTTTAGCTGTTAACTAAATTGTTATGGGATCGAGGCCCATTTGTCTAGTAAGGCCTTAGCTTAATTAAAGTGTTTGAGTTGCATTCAGAAGATATGGGATAGGGTCCTGTAGGTCTTAACAGAAACTAAGAGGTTTTATCTCTTATTTGGGGCTTTGAAGGCCCCTGGTTTGATAGGTTTTGATCCTAAGTTTCTATGGTATGGTTAGTAGGGTTGGTGTGATTGGAAGTATGGAAATTGATAGTGTAGTTAGTAGGGCTAGGTAGGGTTTCTGGTTGTTTTTGTGGCGTCATTGTTGTGAATAGTTAGTTGAGTTTGGTGGTAATGTAATGGTTGCATAGTATGAGACTCGTAGATAAAAGAATAGGGTTAAGAGTGAGAGTATGGCTATTATAGTGGCTATGATGGTTATGTGTTGTTTGGTTAATTCTTGGAGGATTAATCATTTTGGTATGAATCCTGTTAGTGGTGGTAGGCCTGCGAGTGATATGAGGGTTAGTATTATTAGGGTGTTTATGGTTGGGAGTTTTGTTCATGATGTTATTATTGTGGAGATTTTGTTTGTTTTTAGGAGTTTAATTATTAGGAATATTGTTGAGGTTATGATGATGTAGGTGTAGAATGTAAATAATATAAGTTTGGGGGATAAAGTAAGGATTGTAATTATTCATCCTAGATGGGCGATGGAGGAGAATGCTATGATTTTTCGTAGTTGGGTTTGGTTTAATCCGTTTCATCCGCCAATTAGGGTAGATGTTAGTCCTAGTATTAGTAGTAGTGGTGTGTTTAGGGATTGGGAGGTTATTATTAGTAATGATAGTGGGGCTAGTTTTTGTCAGGTAACTAAGATTAGAGCTGTTGTTGTGGAAGTTCCTTGTATTACTTCTGGTAGTCAAAAGTGGAATGGGGCGAGTCCTAGTTTGATGGCTAGGGCGGTAGTAAGAATTGTGCATGATGTGTTGTTTGATATTTGTGTAATATCTCATTGGCCTAGTATTCAGGCATTAATAATGCTGGAGAATAGGATTAGTGTTGAGGCAGTTGCTTGTGTTAGAAAATATTTGGTGGCGGCTTCAGTTGCTCGTGGATGGTGTTGTTTAGCGACTAGTGGGATAATAGCTAGAGTGCTGATTTCTAGGCCGGTTCATGCTAGGATTCAGTGGTTACTGGAGATTGTGAGTAGTGGTCCTATAATTAGGCTTAGGATGATAATTGTATGTGCGTAGGGGTTCATTAGTATAGGAGGGATTTTAACCGACATTTTCGGGGTATGGGCCCGAAAGCTTAATTAGCTGACTTTACTAGGATATAGTATAATGGGAGTATGGGGAGTTTTGATCTCTCTGGTGTAGGTTCGAGTCCTATTTTTCTAAGGAGACGAGGGGATTTTAACCTCTATTATTCACCCTATCAAGGTGATCCTTTGTTCAGGCACGTGTCCTATGGTATAGGTGGGAGTCCTGAGAAGGTAATTGGTATGGAAATATGTCATAGGCATAGTGCAAGAGTGATTGGGAGGAAGTTTTTTCATAGAAGATGTATTAGTTGGTCGTATCGGAATCGTGGATAAGAGGCTCGAATTCATAGGAATCCTGCTGAGAGTAATATTACTTTTGATGCTAGTAGTATGGAGAATAGTTCTGGGTTGTTGTTAATGTAAGTTGAATTTAGGAATAGGATGGTGGTGAGGGTGTTTATTATTAGGATGTTGGCATATTCTGCTAGGAAGAAGAGGGCGAATGGGCCAGCAGCGTATTCAACGTTGAATCCTGATACTAGTTCAGATTCTCCTTCGGTAAGGTCGAATGGTGCTCGGTTAGTTTCTGCTAGTGTGGAAATGTATCATATTATTATTAGTGGTCAGGAGGAGAATATTAGGTATATTGGTTCTTGTGTTGTTATAAATGTTTGTATGTTGAATCCACCTGAGAATAGGGTTAGTGAGAGTAGGATAATTCCTAGGGTTACTTCGTATGAGATAGTTTGGGCAACTGCTCGTAGGGCTCCTATTAGGGCGTATTTGGAGTTTGAGGCTCAGCCTGATCATAGGATAGAATAGACTATAAAGCTGGATAGAGAAATTAGAAATAGTAGTCCTAGATTGAGGTCAGCTAATGGGAAGGGCAGTGGTAGTGGGAGTCAGATTGATAGGGCTAGTAGTAAGGCTAATATTGGGGATATTGTAAATAGCGTAATGGATGAGTTTGATGGGTAGATTGGTTCTTTAATGAATAGTTTTACACCGTCTGCGACTGGTTGTAGTAGTCCATGTGGGCCAACGATGTTTGGTCCTTTTCGAAGTTGTATATATCCTAGAATTTTTCGTTCGATGAGTGTGAAGAAAGCGACGGCGATTAGAATTGGGATCATGTATATGAGTGGTGATATTAGGTTGGATAGTAGAGTTTTCATAGTTTGGGAGGGGAGTTGAACCCCTGAGTAAAGGGTTTAGGCCTTTTGCATTTATACCTGGCTCTGCCACCCGAACTTTGCCCTTTTCTTGGGCTTGGGAATGCGTAGTTTGTCCTTGTTATTAGTTAAGTTGATTTCACTAATATAAGGTAAGGCTTGTTTTTGATATGGGCCTTGTTTTTTCGGTCCTTTCGTACTAGAAAAAGCTCAGTTCTATAGATAGAAACCGACCTGGATTACTCCGGTCTGAACTCAGATCACGTAGGACTGTTAATCGTTGAACAAACGAACCCTTGATAGCGGTTGCACCATCAGGATGTCCTGATCCAACATCGAGGTCGTAAACCCCATCGTCGATAGGAACTCTAGGATGGGATTGCGCTGTTATCCCTGGGGTAGCTTGGTTCGTTGATCAAATATATTGGATCATTTTGCCGTTGGCACTTTGAATTGTGGGTCTAGGTTAAGAAGTGTATTCTTTTTTCGGAGGTTTTGTTTTACTCCGAGGTCGCCCCAACCAAAAATATAGGTCAAGTACTAGTTAGTTATAGGTCCTTAGAGTGAGTGGGTATAGATAGTTGATCTGTATTTAAAGTTCCACAGGGTCTTCTCGTCTTATAGTGTTATTCCCGCTTTTGCACGGGGAGATCAATTTCACTGATTGTTTGTAAGAGACAGGTAGAACCTCGTTTGGCCATTCATTCTAGTCTTTATTTAAGAGACAAGTGATTACGCTACCCTTGCACGGTTAGGATACCGCGGCCGTTTAACAATGTCACTGGGCAGGCATTACCTCCAATACTTGTGTGTTGCTAGAGGCTATGTTTTTGGTAAACAGTCGGGTTCAGTTATTTGCCTAGTTCCTTTTACAAATTTTAATCTTTCTTGTATGCGCTCCTGTGTTGGGTTAACAGTTTGGTTTATATGGTATGTTTAGTATTGTTGGTTTTATAATAATAGTTGTTAATAATCAGTAGTTTGTCTATTATGATTTAGGCTGGCGCATTAGAGAAGTTTTGTCTTCTTGTTACTTATTTTAACATTAGTTCTTCTATTTGGATAGAATAGCTCAATATTGTTTGGGGAAAAAATTGATGTTAATATTTGTTGTTAGTGAGCTTTGACGCTCTCTTTGACGGTGGCTGCTTTAAAGCCTACGGTAATAATGTTTGAATGTTTTGTCCTCCATTTTAGGTTGTGTCCTTTTTCAACTGAGCTGTACCTCGATTGAATATATCTTAAATTTCTCTTAAGTACTTTATGTTGTTTTTAGGGTGTTTAAGGTTGAACTAATATTCTTTTATTGAGCAACCAGCTATCACCAAGTGCGTTAGGCTTTTCACCTCTACTTATAGGTCTTTCCACTCTTTTGCCACAGAGACGGATTTAGCCTGGTGATATTGGCTGCCTTTAAGTAGCTCACTTGGTTTCGGGAGTTCAGACTTTAGTTCGCTTTGCTTGAGTGTGCTAGTTAAATCATGATGCAAGAGGTATAAGGGTTAATCTTTGCTTTTTGTGGCTTAGTCAGTATTTCATGTTTTTCATCATTCCCTTGCGGTACTGTCTTTATTGCGCCAATTGTCTTTTCTATCGCCTAAATACTAGGATGGTAAAATGTTTTAGTTTGGTGTTTGGTAGGATTATTTTTTTTATTGAGTTTGTAGTTGTTGGTTGGGCTAGATTGTTGCTCAAAATAGTCCGGTTTAGTGGACATCTTTCAGGTGTAAGCTGAATGCTTTTGGTTAAGCTATGTTTTGATGTTCCAAGTACACCTTCCGGTGTACTTACCTTGTTACGACTTGCCTCATCTATTTGTTTGTTATGGTTTATTTATGGTTATTAGGTTAATTTTTGAGGAGGGTGACGGGCGGTGTGTGCGCACCTCAGGACCGGCTTAAATTGGGCTCGCTGTTTCCAGTTTACTGCTAAATCCTGCTTGTGGGACCTATTTCATGGTCTCCTTCCGTGGTTATTTCTAGAATAGAAAATGTAGCCCATTTCTTCCATCTCAGTTAGCTACACCTTGACCTGACTTATTAATTGTTTAGGTTATTTTGCTTACTTTTGTGGCCCTCATGGGGTAGGCTGGTGACGGTGGTATATAAGCTGGTTTGGCAAGAGATGGCGAGGTAGATCGTGGATTATCGATTATAGAACAGGCTCCTCTAGGGGGGTTTGAGGTACCGCCAAGTCCTTAGAGTTTTAAGCGTTATGCTCGTAGTTCTCTGGCGGATATTTTTGTATGTGAAATATCTAAGTTTAGGGCTAAGCATAGTAGGGTATCTAATCCTAGTTTGTGTCTTAGCAATCGTGAGTTCAAATTGTTTCATTGTATTAAGGTTATTTTCATAATGTGTTGATGCGTACTTTTACGTATGACAGTTGAGTACTTGGTTCACCTTAATTTTATTGATAGAAATGTTTAGTCACATTTTACGCCGATTGGTTGTTAATTTGGGCTTCTTGTATAACCGCGGTGGCTGGCACGAGATTGACCAGCTCTATTTTGCTGTAACTAAGTCAAGCTTATGCTTATTGCTTAATTTTTATCACTGCTGAGAGTACCCTTGGGGGTGTGGCAAGGCTAGGTGTCTTGGGCTGTCATGGTGTGCCTGATACCGGCTCCTTTTATCTGATGGGACTGTTAGGGCGTTTTCACTGGTGTGCAGATACTTGCATGTGTAAGTTTAGCAAAAAGTAACAGTAAGGTTAGGACCAAATCTTTGTGTTTTTGGGGTATGTTTATTACCCATCTTGGCATCTTCAGTGCCGTGCTTTAATATAATAAGCTACAATAAC
>NW_025111298.1:30373-46854 GCF_015237465.2 Chelonia mydas | reverse complement strand
ACGGTAACACCCATTGTTTCATGTTCTCTGTGTATATAAATCTCCCCACTGTATTTTCCACTGAATGCATCCGAAGAAGTGAGCTGTAGCTCACGAAAGCTAGTGCTCAAATAAATTTGTTAGTCTCTAAGGCGCCACAAGTCCTCCTTTTCTTTTTGCCATTACTGTATGTAATTGATTCCATTTAACCAGTTCTAGCTCTCATCTACATCTTTTTCCTTTTATGAATAAACCTTTAGATTTTAGATTCTAGTGGATTGGCAGCAGCGTGATTGGTGGGTAAGATCTGATTTGTATATTGACCTGAGTCTGGGACTTGGTCCTTTAGCATTGGGAGAACCTTTTCTCTTTTACTGGGGTCTTGGTTTTCATAACCATTTGTCCCCATCACGAGTGGCACTGGTGGGGATACTGGGGAACTGGAGAGTCTAAGGGAATTGCTTGTATGACTTGTGGTTAGCCAGTGGGGTGAGACCGAAGTCTTCTCTGTCTGGCTCGTTTGGTTTGCCTTGGTGTGCACAGAAACCCCAGCCTTGGGCTGTAAATGCCCTGATTGAAGCAATTTGTCCTGAACTGCCACTCTCAGTTGGGTCCCCCCAGAACCAGCCTCGTTACACCTGCCTATTAGAATCAGAGGTTTCCCCAGCCCCCGAGAGGAAGGTATTTAAATGGGAGCAGGAAGAGAAGCTGAAGATGCTCCTCCCAGCCCAGGAAGCAGGAAGCGAGAAGACTGTAAGGCACTGCTGTTTGGCCTGAAAGGGCCTCTGCATGAGGCTGCTCTACTCATTGTTGTCTTTGCTTTTAGGCTGGAAGGAGACTGGCAGGGGCTGTGTGGAGGGAGCCCTGGGTCTTTTCCTTCTGACATACTCCAGAGCCTGAAAGGGATGGGGCTATAATTTTCCCTGTATTTTTATTATGGACCTTGATGCTGCAGCCCCAGCCAGTCCTGAACACTGACCCCTACAGAGGCCTGGGAAGCAGCCAGACTTGGCTACTGGGTGGTGGAAACAGGCCACTCACAAGGACCCAGATCCACAAATGTACTTTGCTGTCTGAAATCCCAGTTTTAGGCCCCACTGTGTTCCACAAAACCCCTGCTTGGCTGCCGCCAAACCCTGTAGGCGCCTAAATTCACTCAGTGCCTAAATTCTCACTGTCGGAGTTCCCTGGCACCTAAGTTTCTGCCTCTGGGCACGTGCTCTGCTGCCTCCCCCTAGGCGTCTGGACACCTAAGCCTCAGTGCAATCGAAGAGCCAGGGAAGAGGGGTGCTCCTGTGCCTACCTTGTCTGAGGTGCCTGATTTGGTACCAAATCAGGTTGCATTCAAAAGCAGCTGCCAGAGGAGGAGGAGGAGCAGGTGCTGCCACCACCCACCTTATAAGTTTAGCCAGTGATCATTAGAGTACTTACCTGGGGGAACTGGGTTTAATTCCCTCCTCTCTGCCAGAGGGAGGAAAGGATTTGAACAGGAAAGTGTTCTTACCACTGAGCTATAGGATATTCTAATAGGGGGGTGTCTCCCTCAATCTCTCCTGTTGAAGCTGTTCCAGTGTCTATCAGTAACTGGTCACTGGAGCAGGGGGACTGGAAACTGGATCTCCTACCTCCCCGGCGGGGGGGTGCCCTCACCACAGGCTATAGAGCCCTGGCCCACTCACGCTCTCTGGCCCAATGACTATTTCACTAGTCATACACATTGGAACAGCTTCAACAGGAGAGACTAAGGGAAACCCCTAGTTGACTATCCCATGGCTCAGTGTCTAGGGTACTCTCCTGAAAGGTGGAAGACCCCTGCTCAAATTCTCTCTCTCCACTAGGCAGAGGGGCGAACTGAACCTGGCTCTCACACCCCAGATGAAGGATCTAACCACTGGGCTTAAAGCTGTCAGGTGGGTACTCCTCCTCCAGCAATTTTGTACGGGGTAAAACAGGTGTCCAGCTCATTTTCCCAAGAAACTACTTTGGAGCCTAAGGCGCCTTTGCCAGGAGAGGGGCTGCTGGCTGTGAGTCACAAGCTGAGACAGGTGCCTCCCTACAGCCCAGGTTTAGGCACCAAACTCTGACTGGGTGGAGCTAAAGACACAACCCTCTGGTCACACCCTCCCATTAGGTAGCTTGGCAGGGAGCCCCCTAGCATGCTGGCTTTTGTGGACCCCATTCACTGTAAAGGGAGCCTGGGCACTTAATAGGCTTTGTGGACCTGTGTTGTTCCAGTGATTTTCTAGGCATGTAAAAGTTTGAGCACTACAGGGCTCAGCGTCACAAACACCTATGTCCCTTTGTGGATCCAGGCCAAGGTTCCCAGCAGTGCTCTGGTGTAGCTGAAGATGCCAGAAACACTTAATCCCATTTCCAGCAGGTTTTCTTTTACTCACCCTCTTCTGCAGTCCTGTTGGGAGATCCCTCTATGGCAAGGGGGGGCTGGGTGATAAAAGGTGCAAGTGGTGCAGGATCTGGAATAAGATAATGGAGAAGCGATGCTAGTGAGTAGGTACCAGTCCTGGGAGACCAGAAGAGAGGTCCCATTCCTCTGAACGCCATCTTAGAAGTCCTTTAAAACCCATCTTCCCAAACAATCATCTCTAATCAGCTCGGCTACCTCTTCACTGCTGTGGTGCAGGAAGAAAGCACACAGTGCATTGCCCCAGCTGCACTGACCACCTGCATATCTCCAGATAGGGCTGAGAGCCAGTTCTGTGATCACATGAAGCCTCTCGGGAATGTAGGGGGAATAAACTATATTGATATAAGCAAATTTATGCTAGTATAACTGTGTTCACATTAAGGGAGTTCTTTAATCATAGATCTTTCTAAACTACTAATTATAAGGTACAAGAACTGTCTGTAGACAAGCCCTCAGTGTACATGTTTTGGCACCACACCCCAGAATGGAGCCCTGACCTGAGCTGAGGCTTTTAGGCACTACTTCAATAAAATTACTGAAGTGTCCGTGTACTTCCTGTCCTTTACCTTGTCAAAACGGTGACATCAAAATGATAAGAGGCAAAACAACAACTATGGAACTTTCATGTAATGGCATCAATCCCCCAAAGTCATTCCGAGGGGAAAAGACCCACGTAACCCTCAAACGCCATCCCTAGCCCCTTGTAATCTCCTAGAACAGGCTTTCTTCTCCATAGCATTAGTGTTTGCCTTGAAGAAACACTAAGCCACTCTCAGTTATGCCAAATTTATGTCAATGCCTCCCAGAGCCACGAGAGACAAGCTTTGTGAGGTAATATCTTTTATTGGCCAACTTCTGTTGGTGAGAAAGACAAGCTTTCGAGCTTTTCTTCCGGGCTCATGGGTTGAGACAATGAATAACTGGAATCCCCAGGGTTTACTTGGGCATGGAATACAGAACTTACCTTGTACAGTCAGATGCATAAGAGCCACACACTTTCCAGAGACAGACATGTTATCTACGAATTTATAATCTGCTGCATCATCTTTGCAAGCATTCTCCACCTTGAGACGTCTGCTAGTCAGACACTCGGTGGGGATCGGCGCTGTTGCACCTTTTTGAGTTCCCACTCATGGCGGCTGCTACCTCTACACAACTGGATGTTGAGGTATTGCACTTGCACATAATGAGAGACTTCACAGAGGTGTTAAGGGGGAAAAGCTGAGAGCCACCTTCAGGTACAGACAGAGGGATGACATTTTGACACTGGCTAAGGCCTGTTAAAACAAAATTTCAGTTTGGCTTTGGTGAAGCTTGTAAGAAGTCAGACCTGACAGAATAAGTGAGTTGTCCAAGGTCATACAGAGGGTCTGTGGCTGAGCAGAGAACTGAACCAGATCGGTGAAGCCCAGACTTGTAGCCTAACCGCTGAGCCACCCTTTCGCCACAGGAACCCAGGAGAAGTGTTTGAGTTACAGGGAATGGGAAGCACTTTGAGTTCAAGACCCTGATTGGGCAAACATTCACGCATGTGTTTTACTACACTTGAGACAATGACACTAGTCACGAGCACATGCATAAGTGTTTGCAGGCTCACGAAACCACAACAAGAAAGCCAGGGCAGCTCTTCCGTAGACAAACACCATTGTTAACACTCAGATTGCCTCAGTAAATTAAACTCCTTGGGACAGGAACCATCTCTCACTAGGTGTATGTGCAGCACCCAGCACAATGGTGCCCCAATCCTAATTGGGTTCTCCAGGTGTTACTGTAATACAAATATAAGAATGCTAGATCTAGTTAACCATTAGAAAGTGCATGCATGATTAGCAAAAGACACACACACAGATTAGGTGGTGACAGATGTGGAAAAAATTGTGAGGAAAGAGGTGATTTTATAGGTACATATGATGGCCATGTCCAATTAAAGAGAACTGAGATGTGATCTATAATCGGATATGATAAATTGTGGGCATTTATTACCAGATAATCCTTTGAGAATTCTTTTTGGGCTTTCTAGTGGGAATGGTCTCACTGAAGGAAATGAAGAATTAATCTCTCATCTGTTAGTAGCTGTTAGATTATTTGTATTAAGGTAGAACCTAGGTGCCCTATTGTGCCAGGAGCTGCCCACACACAGTGGGCGACAGTCCCTGACCCGAAAAGCTAATAGCCTGAACAGACAAATGGCAAGAGGGGAAACAGACTGGGGAAGTCACTCGTCTAAGGCCAACCAGCAGGCCAGTGGCTGAGCCACGAACAGGACCTAGGTCTCTTGCATCACAGTCAGTGCTAAAATATTTGGATTTTTGTGACAACAAACTTTTTTTTAAAAAAAGCCCAATGTTTCTATCATTTTTTTAATCATTTCAATGAAAACAGTTTTTAAACAAAAACATTCCTCTGCAGCAGCAAAGGGATGTTGATATAATTCCACATTTAGAGCTATTTATTATTTGTTTTGCAATAGCACCTAAGACCCCATTGTGCTAGGTGCTGTACAAACACAGAACAAAAAGACAGTCTCTTCCTCAAAGAGCTGACAATCTAAATAAACTGAAATGTTTAATTCTGCTTCCCCATTGTAATGGGGAATTGGTAAGGGTCTGTTGTAACAATGAAACCCATCCCCAGGACACAGAGTGCAACTGGCCTCCCCTCTTTTCCTCCAGGCAGAGATGTAAACTCATAATATATGCACACTGCCCAGTTCAACAGCCTCTACATATCAGCTTGAGCCCCCCTCAGTGCCCTGGCTGCTTTCCCTCCCTGCAGCAGGGCAGCTGCTTGGTCCCTGAGCTGCTCTCTGGCCACCCACCCTCCCTGGGGCTGTGTGTGTAGGGCACCCAGGCAGTGAGTGGGAGTCAGACCCAAAACTTCCCCGCAGCCTCCTCTGGCTCCTCCTTGCTGCTGCACATGAGCTTGTCGGAAGCAGGGAGCAAAACTGACAGTCACGAGGCAGCTCCTGGCTGCCAGGATGTTGGGGGTCATCCCTCCCTCAGCTGTGCTGACCTGGGAGCTCTGCTGCTCCCCATCCCTGCAGGGCAGCCACTTGGTCCTGCTCTGCTCTCTGTCCCTTCCTCCCAGGCCCCCCTGCCCTCCCTGGGGCTATGTGCCCAGGGGTGCCTGGGCAGCATGCACTGTGAGGGAGGTGCGTGGGAGCCAGCCCCCAAACATCCCCACAGCGTCCCGGGGCAGGAATAAGGGATCCCCAGGGTGTGCTGGAGCACACCACATCCCAAGACCTGTGGATGCACTTCATCACCCTACAGCCAGCAGTAGCGTATTCCCTGTTCCCATTTCCCACCCCCCACCCCCACTTCCTGATTGACTGCAGACTATATAGTAAAACTTGAGTTCTGCTTAGCTATACCTTAACCAATCATTTTCCTGAAATTTAACTAACCAATCCTAACATATTGTAACATGATTATGTAACCAATTATATCCCACCACCTTAATTAGTTTACACCAAGCAAAATTAATTATACAGCAGACAGGAACAATCACAGAACCAGACAGAGATTATACAGACAAACAATAGCAAAGTAGGAACTATAATGACAAAACAACACAGAAGTGAGGATTTCCCATCCCAGCTATTGATAAGTGAGTTCTTGCCAGACAGGATGCTATCAAACTAAGTTTCCTTTTACATCTTCTAGGCACTTCCCTTTCTCTGGAGGCGATGGGCACTATCAGGACAGGATTGTATTCCTAACAGCCCAATAGCACCTTCTTTCAGTGTGACTAGGTTGGAATGTGAGGAGGTGACCAGTCGCTTCCCGGCTTATGGCTGCCTCTGTTGCTTAGCCAAAGGCCTTAGCCTAAGAACAGGGCCTCAGACTGTCACAGTGAGAGAAGGACCTTACACTGGCAGACAGTGATTTTGATTCTTTCTTTTATACCTCTAACTAGCCAAGTGATAAGAATACACCTAAATTCTTAGAGTATAGGCCTTTACAGACAGGCCTGAATATCTATATCCCAACAGACTCCCGAGCTGTACCCGTTCTGGAGGGCTGGGACTTTGGAGTTGGGTCAGTTCCAGGCGACAGTACAGAAGATGGCATCAGAGGCAGAATCCCTAGGGATGGCACAGTGTTCTGTGAAGGTGTGGACTGACGCCGCTCTCCAGATCTCTGAGATAGGGACATCCTTAAAGAAGGTGACAGATGAGGAGATCGATCTTCTGGAACGTGTACAGATCGAGGCTGGAGGGGTCAGGTTGCTAACTTGGTAGCACTGTCTGACGCGGTTCGAGACCTACTTAGGGAGTCTTTGGGCTGATATTGCTGAGCCCTTAGATCTTTCCACTATAGAGAGGAATGATTATGGGGACATCCTGAAGGCCGTTGTCCTATTGAGGTAGAATGGTAGGGCTCTCCTAACATCGAAGGTGTGTAGCATGGCCTCCCTATTGCCTTATTGTGGTTTGGCGTAGAAGATTGGAAGGTGGATTAACTGATTCACGTGAAAAGAAGAGGTTACCTTAGGGATTAACTTTGGATACCATCTGAGTGTAACCTGATCTGGGAAGAACACTGTTTGAGGGGGTTTCAGAGTAACAGCCGTGTAAGTCTGTATTCGCAAAAAGAAAAGGAGTACTTGTGGCACCTTAGAGACTAACCAATTTATTTGAGCATGAGCTGGATGTGCTATCTTCCCTATTCTTGTAGCCGAGGTAATTGCTATCAGGAAGGCCATTTTCACTGACAGGTGTGTGAATGAACAGGTGGCCACAGGTTTGAAGGGGGGCCTAGTCAGCCCTTTCAGTACCAGGTTTAGGTCCCAGCAGGGGGTAAGAAGCTGAGGTTGAGGGAAGATTTTTATTATACCCTTAAGGAACCTTTTAGTGGTTGGATGCAATGGTACCGAATACCTCTCTATGGGTTGGTGAAGCATTGTGATAGTTGCTAGATACACCCTGAGAGCACTTAGGGATAACCCTGATTGTTTAAGGGTCAGAGCACATTCCAGAATATGTGGAAGAATTGCGGATGCTGGAGAGATTTGTTGAGGTGTGCCCCAAATCTGAAACCTGGACCATTCCTGCAGGTAAGTATGCTGTGTGGAGGACTTTCTACTGTGTCATAGAACCTCATGTACTTCCTTTGAGCATGAACTTTCTAGGTGCTGGAACCATGTGGGAGCCATGTTTTGAGGTGGAGAATCCCCAAGCTGGGATGTAGGGTACGCCCTTTGTCCTGTAAGAGGAGGTGTGGAGTGGTCAGAAGGGAGATCGGCGGGCCCATCATGAGCTGCCTCAGGTAAGGGTACCGGGTTTGTCTTGGCCAAGTAGGAGCAATCAGGATTATGTGAGTTCCATCTCTTTTTATTTTCAGAAGGACCTTCAGAATATGTGGAAGAATTGCTGATGTTGGAGAGATTTGTTGAAGTGTGCCCCAAATCTGAAAGGAGGAGGGAAGGCATAAAGAAGAGGAGGTGGAGGGAAGGCATAAAGAAGGTCCTTGTCCCAGGGGAGAAGGAGAGCATCGCCCAGAGAGTGCTGTCCCATCCCTGCCCTGGAGCAGTAGCATGGACACTTCTTGTTCTGGTAAGTGGCGAATAGGTCTGCGGATGGTGGTCCCCATCATGTGAACAAGTCATGAAGTACTGATGGGTGTATCTCCCACTTGTGATCATGTGGGAATATGTGGCTGAGTTTGTCCGCTATCAAGTTCTGCATTCCCAGGAGGTAAGCCATGGACAGGGTGACATTGTGAGAGATGCATCAGTTCCATTGTCTCATAGGGACGGCGACCTGGCCCCTTCCTGGTGATTGATGTAGTACATGCAGGCTATGTTGTCTGTTCGGATCTTTGTACATGATCCTGCTATCAGTGAGAGGAAATGGGCGCAGGCATTCCTGACCTCTCTCAGTTCAAGGATATTGATGAGCAGGGATATCTTCGCAGGTGACCATTTGCCTTGCATTGTGAGGCTGTTTAAATGCACGCCCCATCCTATGAGTGATGTGTTAGTGGTAAGGAGCGACGATGGTGATGTCTGCAAGAAGGGGATCCCACTTTGCATACATTGGGTGGATTCTTCCTCCGGTCCCAGGAGTTTTTAATCCTGGTAGGTAGTGACGGGGTTTGTCCAGATTGTCTCGTTCAGTCTGTAAACCGAACTGAACCATAGTTGGAGGTATCACATGTGGAGTCTGGCATGCGGTATCACAGCCATGCCTGCTGCCAT
This sequence comes from Chelonia mydas, assembly GCF_015237465.2. Classification (NCBI taxonomy): domain Eukaryota; kingdom Metazoa; phylum Chordata; order Testudines; family Cheloniidae; genus Chelonia; species Chelonia mydas. The sequence continues at coordinate 38,249 of NW_025111298.1, read as the reverse complement.
ATGCTCTTGTATTTGGAGGCAGAGTCTGGCTGGTACTTGAGGAATGCATTGAGCTGTATCTATGAGTGAGAGCCGGTATAGGAGCCTGTGTTGAGGTAGAAGGCTTTGGCCTGTAGAGGTCCAGGTTGGCCCCTATGAATTCCAGGCATTGCACTGGCGTGAGGGTTCACTTCTGGATGTCGATCTGAAAGCCCAGCTCCGTGAACATGCATACTGTGGTGTCGGTGGCTCGATGAGGACCAGGCTCTGAGGAGACAATCATCCAGACAAGGGTAAATCATTATCCCTTGTGTGACAGGGTCGGGCCAGATGGCTATAGGAGACTAATAGAAGACAGATATATTAGCCCCAGGCTAAGTAGGTTCCTTTTTCCTGGGTAAGGTAACAGGGAAGGTTCCAGAACAATCAGGAACCTTCTGGAGACAATTAAGACAGGCTGATTAGAACACCTGCAGCCAATCAAGAAGCTGCTAGAATCAATTAAGGTAGGCTAATCAGGGCACCTGGGTTTTAAAAAGCAGCTCACTTCAGTTTGTGGTGTGCGTGTGAGGAGCTGGGAGCAAGAGGCACTAGGAGCTGAGAGTGAGAACACGGACTGTTGGAGGACTGAATTGTACACGCATTATCAGACATCAGGAGGAAGGTCCAATGGTGAGGATAAAGAAGGGGTTGGGAGGAGGCCATGGGGAAGTAGCCCAGGGAGTAGTAGCTGTCGCACAGCTGTTCCAGGAGGCACTCTAGACAGCTGCATTCTACAGGGCCCTGGGCTGGAACCCGGAGTAGAGGGCGGGCCCAGGTTCCCCCCAAATCCTCCCAACTCCTGGTCAGACACAGGAGGAGTCGACCTGGACTGTGGGTTCAGAAAAACAGCCAAGCTGAGAGCTGCTGTGAAGCTCCAAGGCGAGCAAATCCGCCAATAAGCGCAAGACCCACCAAGGTAGAGCAGGAACTTTGTCACAACTGGTGTCAGTAGTGGGATCTGGTGTCCACAGCATGGCAGAAGAAGGGGGGTGTTTGGAAGGAAAAAAAAAAGGAAAGAGGGTCTATTTCTATTTTTTTTCACCACAGTGGAGGAGGTAGTGCGGGCACTGATACAAGCCAAGGCTGCCCAGCAGGAGGCTACTTGTGTCCAGGCAGCCACCCAACAGGAGGCAGTGCGGCTGCAGCAAGAGACTAATCACCTGCTGATGGACCAGGCTGCTCAAGACCGTGCTATGTTACGGGAACTGGTAAACCAGGTAAAGGCCCTTACAGAGCTGAACCGCGGCCATGATGGGACGCAGATCATGCAGGCCAGCAGTTGGCTGCAGAAAATGACGCGGGAGGATGATGTAGAGGCATACCTCCTGGCCTTTGAGAGGACAGTCCTGCGGGAGGCTTGGCCCCGAGAACTGTGGTCTGGCATCCTCCCTCCATTCCTGTGTGGGGAGGCCCAGAAGGACTCCTATGATTTGCCTGAAGAGGCTGCGGCAGATTACCCCCAGCTGAAAGCAGAGATCCTGGCCAGATATGGGGTAACGACCGCAGTGCGGGCCCAACGATATCATGAGTGGAGGTACCAGGAAAACAAAACCCCACGGTCCCAATTATATGACCTCATCCATCTCGCACAAAAGTGGTTACAACTGAGTCCCAGAGTCTGGAGGAGATACTAGAGGTTCTGGTCATTGACCGGTACATGAGATGACTACCATCAGACCTTCACGCCCGGGTAAGCCAGAACGAACCCTCCACCTACGACGAGGTTGTCGCGCTGGTAGAAAGGCAAAGGATGGCGAGGGAGCTGACCCGACCAGTTAAGGAAGAAGCACCCCGGGTTAAACTAGCAGCACCAAGCCCTGGAGCTCGGGTGACTGGGCCACCAGGAGAGCCCAGGTGGAAAAAGAGAGGAGCTGAAGGCCCATCAGAAGCCACAAAGAGTCGGAGCACTGAGGGGGAAGAGGATCGTGATGTTAGACTACGCAAACCAAGAGACCGGGGAATGCCTAGGGCTCCAGACAGATGTTACGCCTGCGGGGAGTGGGGACACCTAGCTGCACAGTGTCCCAATGCCGAGGAGCCTATGCAGTGTAACCTGGGGAACTGGGCAGACCCATGCTCCCTAATCCACCTTGTGGGGGTCTCACTAACCCCACATATGTACACTAGACCAGTGAAGCTAAATGGGGTAGAGACCACAGCACTGGTTGATTTGGGGAGTGCTATCACACTTGTCTCGGGGAAGCTCGTGAAGCGTAGTCAGCTGCTGTGGGCTAAGCGTACGGGGATAACATGCGTCCATGGGACAGTTGGTTATTACCCCACCATCCCTGTAAAAATTGAGATTCAGGGGAACACTACTGAGGTACTGTAGTCCCTAAACTCCCATACCCAGTGCTCATAGGGAGGGACTTCCCAGGGTTTGGAGACTTACTCCCGGTAGGGGAATTGCAGAAAGGGGGAAGCCCTGAAAGTAGTGAGGCATCCACAGTAGACTGTCAACCCCCAACCTTCTCTGAAATATCCTCAGATTTGTTCTCCACTCCCAGACAGCGAAGAAAGATGAAAAGGGAAAGAAGGGCAGCTAAGGCCTTGGGAACCTGAATACTGGCCCAAAGCCAGAGGGTCGCTCTTGTAGGTAGGCGGACCCAGGCAGCTGAAAAGGAGGCCACCCAGGAGGGAGAAGCACCCGAGTCTGACCCACACCCTAACGCCTCTGAACCAGTAGAGGCAACAGAGACTGGCCCCCTAGATCTCGGGCAGATTAGCCCCGGGAGAGGAAATTTTGGATGGGACCAGGCTGAAGACCCAAGGTACGACAACATTAGGAAGGAGGTGACCGAAATAGATGGGGTCCCCGTGGAAGGGAAAACCCAGGGACCAGGACCCTACTTCATAATGAAGAAGAATCTCTTATACTGGGTTGCACCAGTACAGGGGCAGAAGGTACAGCAGATCCTAGTACCTCAAAAACACCAGAATGCTGTATTAAGTCTGGCCCATAGTCATCTTTTTGGGGGGCATTTGGGGGTAGAGAAGACTCTGGCACGGGTCCTGCGACAATTCTTCTGGCCCGGAGTACATGAAGAAGTGTGGAGGTACTGTGCGTCCTGCCCAGAGTGTCAGCTGCACAGTCCCTGTCCCAACTTGAGGGCACCTTTAATACTCCTTCCCATCATAGAGGTCCCCTTCGAGTGAATAGCCATGGATCTAGTGGGACCCCTGGAAAAGACAGCCCAGGGCCACCGATATATACTTTTCGTTCTGGATTATGCTACTCACTACCCAGAAGCCGCCCCCCTGTGGAACACGGCCTCTAAAACGATAGCTAAAGAGTTGGTGGGGGATCTTTGCCCGAGTGGGCCTACCAAAGGAGATATTAACAGACCAAGGTACCCCATTTATGTCGAAGCTAATGAAGGACCTCTGTACGCTGCTCCATATACATACCCTGAGAACTTCAGTCTATCATCCGCAGACCGATGGGCTCATAGAAATATGAAATATGAAAGTGTCCTGTAGGTCGAGGGCTGAAAACCAGTCTCCCTGTCTCAGTGACAGAATGATCATCGCTAAGGTGACCATCTTTAACTTCTGAGCCTTGACAAACTTGTTGAGAGCTCTGAAGTCCAGAATGGGTCTCCAACCTCCCTTGGGTATTAGGAAGCAACGAGAGTAGAATCCCTTGCCTTGCAGATGTTGAGGTACTGGTTCTATAGCTCCTAACCGTAGGAGTTGATCTATCTCCTGCCATACTAGACTCTCATGAGAAGGGTTCCTGAAGAGGGATGGGATAGGGTGTTGTGGAGGGGGTAGAGGGGTGAAGTGGATGGAGTACCTGGATTGGTCAATCTCTAGGACCAATCTGTCTGATGTTGTGTTCCCAAGCACTGCATAATGCTGCCAAACAATGGCCAAATGGGTGCATGGTCACAGACAGTAGTGGGGAGTGGTTTTGCGGTGCCTCCACCTGCCCATTAAATGTGGTGCTTAGAAGCAGGGGGCTTACTCGAAGATTGTGGACTGGGAGGCTTACAATTTTCCCTTTTTCCTTTGGGGTTGGGGGCTAAATGTTATCTTCATCAATGATTTAGATAATGGCATAGAGAGTACACTTGCTAGGAGGGGTTGCAAGTGCTTTGGAGGATAGAATTAAAATTCAAAATGATCTGGACAAACTGGAGAAATGGTCTGAAGTAAACAGGATGAAATTCAATCAGGACATATGCAAAGCACTCCACTTAGGAAGGAACAATCAGTTGCACACATACAAAATGGGAAATGACTGCCTAGGAAGGAGCACTACGGAAAGGGATCTGGGGGCTCATAGTGGATCACAAGCTAAATATGACTCTACAGTGTCACACTGTTGCAAAACAAGTGTACATCATTCTGGGATGTATTAGCAGGAGTGTTGTAAGCAAGACACGAGAAGTAATTCTTCCGCTCTACTCTGTGCTGATTAGGCCTCAACTGGAGTGTTGTGTCCAGTTCTGGGAGCCACATGTCAGGAAAGATGTGGACAAACTGGAGAAAGTCGAGAGAAGAGCAACAAAAATGATTAAAGAGAAAAGGAGGACTTGTGGCACCTTAGAGACTAACAAATTTATTTGAGCATTTGTTAGTCTCTAAGGTGCCACAAGTCCTCCTTTTCTTTTTGCGAATACAGACTAACACGGCTGCTACTCTGAAACCTGTAAAAATGATTAAAGGTCTAGAAAACATGACCTATGTGGCAAGATTGAAAAAGCTGGGTTTGTTTAGTTTGAAAAAGAGAAGACTGAGAGGGGACATGATAACCATTTTCAAGTACATAAAAGATTGTAACAAAGAGGAGGGAGAAAAATTGGTGGTCTTAACATCTGAGGGTAGGACAAGAAGCAATGGGCTTAAATTGCAGCAAGGGAGGTTTAGGTTGGACATTAGGAAAAACATGGCTGCCCAGAGCAGAGACTGGCAGATCTAGTTTCTGAAATAAATAACGAGGTAACAGTTTACATTTGGTGTTATTTTCACTAAAGGGTCAATTACACACTCATGGCTGTGTGACAGGGGGCTATGAGCAGCTACAAACTGAGCCCTTTGGAAGCCAGCATCCTGGTCACTGAGCACACCCAGGGCACTGGGTGCAGATAGAGGAGGGACTGAGGAGTTTGGGTTTGGAAGGGCAGAGGGGATCACTTGCACCTGTAGGGAGCCTGATGAGGTCACTAGCTCAGTGCTGAGAAGAAAGCAGCAGTATAAAAGTCTGAACCAGGGAGCAGGAAGGGGGCTCCTTGTAACTGCTGCCATGTTGTGATGCACCATAAAAAGACTTTTGGTGGAGGTTCCCTGGCAGACTGCCTGCTGCTTCATTCCCAAAGAGGTCTGCCAGCCAGGGGTTGCAGGAACTGGTGGGGGAGCCTGTCAGAAACATACAGCTAAGGGTAGCATAAAATCCCTCCTTTACCTGTAAGGGGTTAATCAGTTCAATTAACCTAGCTGGCACCTGACCAGAAGGACCAATGGGGAAAGAAGATACTTTCAAGTGAGGGGTGAGGGGGAGGCTTTGTTTTGTGTTCTGTTGTTGTTCTCTCCCGGTCAGGGAGAAACCAGGGCAGGGAAAATACATCTCCCAAAGCCACACCTGAACTAAGTATCTAAGATTACAAATTGTAAGTAATAGGAAGGAAAGGTGTTAGATTATCTTTTGTTTTAGCTTGTGAATTTTCCCTATGCTAAGAGGGAGGTTTATTGCTGGTTTTTTTTTTTTTTTTTTTTTTTTTTTTTTGTAACTTTAAAGTTTTGCCTAGAGGGGAATTCTCTGTGTTTTGAATCTTTTGTTACCCTGTCAAGTTACCTTCCATCCTGATTTTACAGAGGTGAATCTTTTACCCTTTTTAAAATAAAATTCTTCTTTTAAGAACCTGATTGATTTTCAGTATCCTAAAGACCCAGGTGTTTGGGTCTGTACTCACTTTGTAACCAATTGCTTATGTGGAAGCAGGGAAAGAAAGAGAGGGTTTAAGTGCAACTACCCTGACAGGACAGTTACTGTTCCAAGCTAATGATAGTTGTGTATATGTTAAGGCCACCACTTTGCTAGATGTGCATTTTAATTTCACTACGGCCCAGGAAATCACATTATTTCTTGGCCTGCAGACAAAACCCTACAATTGGACCTTGGGTATTAGATTTCTTTTAATTGGACCACTTTGATGCCTGACCGGTTTCAAAATTTATGCTCACTCCTACTGGAGGTTCAGAAAATTTCTGACTTACAGGATCAAATCCATGTGCTTCAGAATATATATCAAATTGAAAAACATGCTTTTCATACAACCTGTAGAGTGTCTACTTTGTTAGCACATTACATCATAATTAGCAATGTAACTAAGACAATGAAACAACCCCAGCATATTATTACAATGTGGACATTAATGCTTGTATTGCTTTTGTTTAGTGTAGGAATATGTTGTTGTTCTTGTAAGAAATGTAATAATGAAAATACCTTTCATGTTCATACTAATCATGCATTATCGTTATATCCAGTTAAGACTTATATGGCTGATTCTGATCCTCCTGATCTAGAAACAGAAATACAAGGCTTGATGCAATTGGAGGTTTAAGAATGTTAGTTGTGCTAAAGGAAGCACAAAAGGGGGGACTGTGGAAGAAGGGAAAGAAAGAGAGGGTTTAAGTGCAGCCATTTAAGTGTCAGAGACAGAGCAACTGTTCTGTCAAGTTTTAGCCTAATATCGCGAGACCTGTAGAAGCAGGGCTCACGTCAGAAGAGAGAGGGAAACAGCAGAATAGTCAGTGTGACCCAGCCTTGAGATAGAGAGGGTTTGAGAACAGAAGTGAGAAAATACAGGAATGGGCAGGACATAACATAAACAGATTGCAGATGTTTTTAATTAATGCATGCTACTAAAATGTATAAATACATGTTTGATATTTCTTGTACTTTGGATAAATTGAGGCAGAGATGCTCTCTGCCAACTGTATTCTTCCCTTGCAATTGCTCGAATAAAGCTGTCTCTGATTTTGTTGCTTCCAACCTGAGAGTGGAGTTCGTTTTCTTCCACAGTTAGGATATTATTCTCAAGCCTCCCCAGGAAAGGGGGTGTAGGGGTTTGGGGGAGATAGGGCTCCAAGTGGCCCTCCCTGAATGTTTGTTTAAATCACTTGGTGGTGGCAGTGATACCAAGGGCAAGGAAGAAATTTGTGCCTTGGGGAAGTTTTTAACCTAAGCTGGTAGAAATAAGCTTAGGGGGTCTTTCATGTGGGTCCCCACGTCTGTACCCTAGAGTTCAGAGTGGGGAGGGAACCCTGACAGAGCCCATGCATAGTTAGAAATTTAAATTTGAACATTGCCTGCAATCTCTTCCTGACACTTCATGCTGTAAATTTTGAGTGAGAACACATATTTATGTCTTATCAGAGAGCAGAAACCATGTTGTATATTAACCTATTTGCCAACATATTTTCCCAGTTAATAACACAATAAGACTGGATAAGAAACCACAGTAATTACACATAATTCAGTGAGAAATAGGGAAAGAAACACAGATATTTCTGAAGGAAATTTTAGGGGAAAATTATCTATTTTTAGATTAACATTTCCCTGTGTTAGACACTAGGAGAAACACATAGCTTCAGCAGTCCATGCCACCTAGACACCAGTAAACTGGATAAAAACCACAAAAGAATACATCAAAAGATAATGTGAGGGTATTTATTTTCACATAATCAAGGTAAGTTTAGGGCATTCTGCCATGGATGACATATTGTGAATAAATCTTCAAAACTGAATGATTACATTGAAAATGTTCATAACGCATCACGTTTAAAACAAAAAGTAGTCCTAGCAATGCCATGTGATATGTTTAGATGCTTGTTTCTGAAATACTGTATA
>NW_025111298.1:0-30350 GCF_015237465.2 Chelonia mydas | reverse complement strand
TCACATCAGTTAATAAAACATGGTCCCCAACCTCAAAGGACGATCCCTCACTCTCACAGACCTTGGGAGACAGGCCAGTCCTCACTTACAGACAGCCCCCCCAGCCTGAAGCAAATACTCACCAGCAACTACAAACCATACAACAAAAACACTAACCCAGGAACCTATCCTTGCAACAAACCCCATTGCCAACTCTGTCTGCATATCTATTCAAGGGACACCATCATAGGACCTAACCACATCAACCACACCATCAGGGGCTCATTCACCTACACATCTACCAATGTGATATATGTCATCATGTGCCAGCAATGCCCCTCTGCCATGTACATTGGCCAAACCAGACAGCCTCTATGCAAAAGAATAAATGGACACAAATCAGACATCAAGAATTATAACATTTGAAAACCAGTCAGAGAACACTTCAATCTCCCTGGACACTCAATAACAGACTTAAAAGTGGCAATTTTTCAACAAAAAAACCTTCAAAAACAGACTCCAACAAGAAACTGCAGAACTGGAATTAATTTGCAAATGGACATCATCAAATTAGGCCTGAATAAAGACTGGGAGTGGATGGGTCGCTACAAAAACTAATTGTCCCATACTAATTTCCCCCTACTGTTACTCACACCTTCTTGTCAATTGTTTGAAATGGGCCACCCTCTTTGCATTGGCCTCATTACCAATTCAAAAGTGATTTTTCCTCCCTTGGTATTCTACTGTTGAGATTAGCCCACTTCCATTTTAATTGAATTGTCTCATTAGCACTGACCCCCCCCCCCCCCCACTCACACACACACTCGGTAAGGCAACTGCCATCTTTTCATGTACTGTGTATATATACCTGCCTACTGTTTTTTTCCACTCCATGCATGTGATGAAGTGGGTTTTAGCCCGCGAAAGCTTCTGCCCAAATAAATTTGTGAGTCTCTAAGATGCCACAAGTACTCCTCGTTGTTGGTTTTTTTCTAAAGAAAATAAAGTTGCTCAGAAATTCATCACAATTCCTCTTTGTCAAGCGCACACGTAACGACAGCCCCCCTACCCCCCGGCACCCAACAGAAGGGAGGCGAGGGAGCTTCCTGGACCTGAGCAGCTGGGGCTTGGCTGAGTGTCGTGACACCCTCCCCCTGCCCCCACACCTGTAGTCACCCCTCCTGGCTCAGCCTGGGCAAGGGGCAGCCCCATCCCCCACTCAACAACGATGAAAAGTGTTTGCTGCCTCCTGAAGAGCATCGCAAAAGAAGGGGTGTCATTTTGTTTTAATTTTAGAAAGTATTTGCTTTGAGGGTTATTGATCCAAGCGTGATTCATTGTTTCCATATTCCAAAGAGTCTGGCAAGGCAAATGTCCTGCTTGGATTGGACTTAACTTTACAACCCCTGCAATGAAGTGGACCTGAGTGGATGGCTCCCCGTTACATCAAACACTTTGCATCTTTCCCCATGTTAAATATATCTGACGTATTTTTAAACATTAGCCAAGCTAATTGTTTATCATTATCGGTATTTATTATTGCTGCACAATAAGGCCTCTAATCTGCTATAAAAAGTGCCCCTGTGAACTAATGGATGACCTAGCGCAGCAATGACTTCTATTGCCCCTTGTGCTGGCACAGCGCCAGGGGCGGCAGGCTTGTATAATTTTTGGTGGTGCTCAGAACGGGTCCAAGTCTCTCCCCCCCACACCTGCCTTTTAAGTCAATCTATATTTTTTAAATACTGTAAATATAGACTAGAAACAGTACGCATTGAACAGTTTCCCTATATTACACAATATCACTATTGTAAGAAAAAATTATTTAACTAAGAATATACAATTTATGAACTCCTGCAAAGCATATGACAGAGGCACCGGGGTGACCAGAACCTTCTGTACCTCCCTGGATTCTCTGCTGTCTTTCCCATGAAACCAGAGAACTTTACGAAGAGCACTCAAAGGTCTCCTTGAAGACCTAAGAGGGATCCAAACCAAGCAGGGAAAACACAAACTGCCTGATGGAACCAGCACACGATAATTGAAAGGGCCTCAAATGCCACAGCTCTGGACAGTTTCTTGCCCCTGAAGAAGTCAAACCTATTTTAATCTACAATCTGTGCACTAGGAATTTCTGACTTACTCAGCAGGGCAGAAATAGAACCCAGGTCTCCTGATTCTTAGGCCAGTGTCATAATCATTAGACCCTTCTGACTCCCATGGAACATGGTTTCTTTACACCTTCCACCATGTCTTTGATGTCTCTGCTTCTCTCACCATATCCCTCCATGCCCCTGGGGCCATCACCCTTTCCACACACTATCTCCTGTCTTCATGTCTCTGCGCACTTATCATCTGTGATCGTGTTCTTGGGCAAAGAGGCCATCACTGCCATTGCTACGCCCCTAGGCATGCAGGGGGCTGACTCCCTGCGTGCATTGTATTCATAGCTGAAGGCTGCAGGATCATTGCATGGGAAGTGGAGAGGACATGCGCAGACAAATAACTGCTCTGAAGCTGCCTGGCGGCTGTGTCCCCACTCCCCAGCAGGAATGGGGGCTTCCTGCAGTCAGGGAAGGTTTTAGAGGTTCCCCAGCCCCTGGTACTCCTCTGCTCTGCCTTCCAGGAAAGACCAGGTCTGTCTACAGCTGTAGCTCCCAGCCCCCACATTTCACATCACCATTTCATCCAAGTCCTGGATCCCTAGGTCTTGAACCCTCCTTGCCAAGCCATCGCATGGCTCCCAGTCCCCTCCGTATTGTCTTCAGAAACCCAGGAGCACTTTCCCCTGTGCGACAGCCAGTCAGTGGGGCAGAGTCTGCACCCGGAGTCCCCTGGATGGGAAGACAGGAAGGGACTCCCCATTTGGTTTGTCCAGTAGAATGTTGGGGCCTCTTTTAACTCAAGCTCGTTAACTGTGAATTAACACATTCATCACTGCAACTGTGAATGCTGGGCCTTCGCTGCATATGCATTCACACCTGTTTAACTAACAGTGCCTTTTTAAACGTATGTGATTAACCGCCCCTCCCCCCCCCCCCCCCAGTGCAGATGGAGTTATACCTGTACAAAGATGTTTATATCAGTATAGCTGTTCCCTTACGGGGAGGTGAATAAGCTCTACCAGGAGGAGTCACTTTTATACTGATCTAAATGCAGCTGCACCATGGTTTGTAGTGCTAGAACTATTTAGGTAGAAAGTCACATCTCTGGCCAAAATAGTTATACTGGGACCAACACGGGCCTAAGCGGGGCTCACGTTGATTTAACTTAAGTAGATTTCTCACTGGCTTAAGGTAAACCAAAATAGGCCACTCTGGACCAAGATAAGTGTGTCCATATTGGGTTTTTCACTGGTTTAACTAAACTAGTGCGACTTGGAATCTAGGCAAGGCCTCGGGCCTTGTCTACATCAAACAGTTGCACCAGTTTCACTGATATTGTGTTTTAAGCTAATTTAGTTAAACCAGAGCAAATCTCTGTGTGGATGCTCCTCTTATTTCATTTTAAAAGCAGCGTATTGCAGTTTAGATTAATTTGAGATGAACTGAAATAAGCCTTGTTCAAACCAAAATAAGAGTGTCCACACAGTCGTTCATGCAGGTTAAACTAAACTGGTTTAAAAACGTATTTAAGGGGCACCTCTAGGCAGGTCATTTGTCCAGTTTTGAGTTGGACAGTGCTGATTTTGGAAAGGTTTGTCCCTGTCCAGTACCAGGTGTAGTCTTGTCTGGTATTATTATGGAGGTTGCCATTTTGCAGACCCTTGCCACCCTGCTCCTGCCAGTATGACCTCAGACATACCGGTGGAGGTGTTAGCAAAAGAACCCAAGCCCTGACAAAGTTGCCTTGATCTTTTAAGCTGTTTTAGATTTATTAAGTTAGTAGTAATTTGTTGTAAAGCTAAAGTAGTAATATGAAATGGAAAATGACTGGTGTGATGTTATTGACGTGAACTGTAACCGTATAGATCATTGTTGCAACCACTGTTATATATTTGCAGCAAATATTGTATGAAGGTTGTCGAGTGAGGTGTCTATGAAGAGGTTATTATTTGCTGGTTATAATTATGCTATCTGTATATGTGAATCATTTTGTAGTTGAAGTTATAAATATTGACTATATATGTGTCTCTCAATGTGTTTTGATTCTAGGTCTACACTACCCACCGAATCTAGACGCGATAAATCAATCCCTGAGTGCTCTCCCGTCGACTCCTGTACTTCACTGCCGTGAGAGGCGCAAGCGGAGTCAACGGGGGAGCGGCAGCAGTCAACTCACCGCTGTGAACACGCCGCGGTAAGTCGATCTAAGTACATCGACTTCAGCTACGTTATTCTCGTAGCTGAAGTTGCGTATCTTAGATCGACCCCCCAGTGTAGGCCAGGGCTAGGTAGCCTCAGTGAAGCATTTGGTCAGCTTCTTGAGAAGGGACTATTCTCAGTAAGTGCCCAATCAAGAAGCACTTAATTGACAATGAACTTTGGGAGATGCCAATCCACATCTGAGCTTTCCTGGGAACATTCAAACTAACATGTAAACAATGGCACCGGCCTGCAAACTAAGTCATGCATGGACATGTGACTTGCCCATGTGACTCCAAGCTCCATCTTGCTGCTGTGATTTTCCACAGTAAGAACAAAGGGGTGTCCTTCCACAGGGCAGAGAATATAAAAGGCCCTGGAAACCCCTCCATCTTGTCTTCAACCCTGCTTCTTACTTCTGGAAGAACCTTGCTGCAAACTGAAGCTCTGACCAAAGGACTGAATGACCCATCCCAGCTGTGGACATATTCTAGAGACTTGATTTGAACCTGCAGTTTATTCCATCACAGCTACAAGCCTGAACCAAGAACTTTGCCATTACTGTATGTAATGATTCCCTTTAACCAATTTTAACTCTCACTTTTCTTTCTTGCTTTCTTTCTTTCTATAAATAAACCTTTAGATTTTAGATTCTAAAGGATTGGCAACAGCATGATTTGTGGATAAGATCTGATTTGTATATTGACCTGGGTCTGGGGCTTGGTCCTTTGGGATCGGGAGAACCTTTTTCCCTTTACTGGGGTATTGGTTTTCATAACCATTCGCCCCCATAACGAGTGGCACAGGTGGTGATACTGGGAAACTGAAGTGTCTAAGGGAATTGCTTGTATGACTTGCGGTTGGCCAGTGGGGTAAAACCAAAGTCCTCTCTGTCTGGCTGGTTTGGTGTGCTTTAGAAGTGGAGAAACCCCAGCCTTGGGCTGTAACTGCCCTGCTCTAAGCAATTTGTCCTGAATTGATACTCTCAGAAGAGACCCACCAAAGGCAGTATCGTTACACTGGTAACTATAACACTGTATAACTGGTAACTATAACACCAGCTGCAGAACCTTTTGTGTGTGTGTGTGTGTGTGCGCACGTGCGCATATACTGATTTTAATACTTGTTTAACTTTTTAATAAATGCGGTGTATCCCCTTGTCCCCTGAAAGAGATTCTGTGAGTTTTATAAGCCTAACATTTCTGGTGGAGAATTGCAAAAGCGGAAATGTGGCCACACACCACGTTTACTGTAAAGTTGCAAAATTGATTGTTTATTGCAAAATTAGTGTGCACACCCTTGGTCATAGAGAGCCACAGTAAGAGGAGAACTTAAGAGTTTCTTGCTCTGTTTGGGACTGGAATAAACTCTCTAGGAGTTTTAGGCAGTGTTTTCTTTTTCTATAAGACCCAGCTCTGAGGATATAGGAGCTTGGGCAAATAGTAGCACATAAATAATTTTGAGTAACAATGTGGAATTTTGCACCTTTGGAAAAATGTTTAAGAGAAAGCAATCCAGAGATAGCCCCGAGGGAAGTCATTACCTTTTGTGCAAGAGGTCACCCCTTTTAAGCAAGTTCTGCAAAAGTTTGCACACAGCCCCTGGACCTGTTAGACCCACAATAGAGGTCTCCCTATGGGATGGGGAGCAGGCAGATACCGGAAACAGTGTTCCTATGTAATACTCTAAAGGCTGCTTAATGATTACAAAACAAAACAAACCTTACTCACTCCACAGTCACACCAGACATACCAAACCCATGAAAAAAAATGCAGAAATTGGGTTTGTTTTTGGCTTAATTGCCTTGTCAGTTGGTTGTTGGCTAGTTTTTGGCTTGTAGCTTGTTGCTTGTTTGGCTTGTTGCTTGTTGTAGCTTGTTGCTTCTTTTTTTGATCGGCTCCCGAGAAGCAGGGACAAGGGGTGGGGCAAGCAGGGGCAAGGGAGGGAGAGAGTCAGGGGTGCACAGCAGGCCCACCACAGTCCCAGACTGCATGCTGGGAAGAAGAATAAAGGAGTTTGAGGTGCAAGCCGTGTTCTCGTCTATCCTCCTTGTTGAAGGAAAAGGCCTAGGTAGGGACTGTCGAATTGTGGAGGTGAGAGCGTGGTTATGCAGGTGGTGTTGGAGAGAGGGCTTTGGACTTTTCAATCATGGGATGTTGTACTGGGAAGAAGGATTGCTAGGAAGAGATGGGGTCCACCGAATGAGGAGAGGGAAGAGCATCTTCACAGGCAGGCTAGCTAACCTAGTGAGGAGGGCTTTACACTAGGCTCGCCGGGCGATGGTGACCTAAGCCCAGAGGTAAGTGGGGGAGTGGGATACCAGGAGGAAACACAAAGAGAAGGGTACAAGATGGGAAGCCTCCTGGTTCATACGGAGAAGGTAGGGCAATCCGCTAGTTTTCTTCAGTGCATGTACACGAACGCAAGGAGCCTGGGAAACAAGCAGGAAGAATTGGAAGTCCTGGCACAATTAAGGAACTATGATGTGATTGGAATAACAGACACTTGGTGGGGCAGTTCACATGACTGGAGCACTGTCATGGATGGGTATAAACTGTTCAGGAAGGACAGGTATGGGAGGAAAGGCGGAGGAGTTTCATTGTATGTAAGAGAGCGGTATGATTGCTCAGAGCTCCAGTATGAAACTGGAGAAAAGCCTGTTGAGAGTCTTTGGGTTAAGTTTAGAGGCAAGAGCAACAAGGGTGATGTCGTGGTGGGTGTGTGCTATAGACCACCAGATCAGAAGGATGAGGTAAATGAGGCTTTCTTCGGACAACTAACTGAAGTCTCCAGATCACAGGCCCTGGTTCTAATGGGGGACTTCAATCACCCTGACATCTACTGGGAGAGGAATACAGCAGTGCATAGACAATCCAGGAAGTTTTTGGAGAGTACTTCCTGGTACAAGTGCTGGAGGAACTGACTAGGGGCCGTGCTCCTCTGCAGCTTACAAACCAGGAAGAATTGGTAGGGGAAGTAGAAATGGGTGGCAACCTAGGCAGCAGTGACCATGAGATGGTTGAGTTCAGGATCCTGAAAAAAGGAAGAAAGGAGAGTAGCAAAATCCGGACTCTAAACTTCAGAAAAGCAGACTTACACTCCCTTCGGGAACTGATGGGCAGGATCCCCGGGAGGTTAATATGAGGGGGCAAGGAGTCTAGGAGAGCTGGCTGTATTTTAAAGAAGCCTTATTAAGGGCCCAGGAACAAACCATCCCAAAGTACAGAAAGAATAGCAAATATGGCAGGCGACTAACTTGACTTAAGCTCACCGAAGATTTCACTGTTAAACTCAAAAAGGAAGCTTACAAGAAGTGGAAATTTGGACAGATGTCTAGGGAGGAGTATAAAAATATTGCTAGAGTATGCAGGGGTGTAATCAGGAAGGCCAAGGCACAACTGGAGTTGCAGCTAGCAAGGGACGTGAAGGATAACAAGAAGGGTTTCTACAGGTATGTTAGCAACAAGAAGAAGGTCAGTGAAAGTGTGGGACCCTTAATGAATAGGGGAGGCAACATAGTGATAGATGATGTGGAAGAAGCTGAAGTACTCAATGCTTTTTTTGCCTCGGTCTTCACAGAGAAGGGCAGCTCCCAGACTGCTGCACTAGGCAACACAGCATGGGGAGTAGGTGAGCAGCCCTCATTGGTAAAAGAACAGATTAAGGACTATTTAGAAACGCTGGACATGCACAAGTCCATGGGTCCAGATCTAATGCATCCAAGGGTGCTGAGGGAGTTGTCTGATGTGATTGCAGAGCCATTGGCCATTATCTTTGAAAACTCGTGGCGATCGGGGGAGGTCCTGGACTATTGGAGTGCCTATCTTTAAAAAAGGGAAAAAGAACCCGAGAAACTACACACCGGTCAGCCTCACTTCAGTCCCCGGCAAAATCATGGAGCAGGTCCTCAGGGAATCCATTCTGAAGCACTTGGAGGAGAGGAAGGTGATCAGGAACAGTCAACATGGATTCACCAAGGGCAAGTCTTGCCTGACCAACCTGATTGCCTTCTATGATGAGATAACTGGCTCTGTGGATATGGGGAAAGCGGTGGATGTGATATATCTTGACTTTACCAAGCTTTTGATACAGTCTCCAACAGTTTTTCTGCGAGCAAGTTAAAAAAGTATGGATTGGATGAATGGACTATAAGGTGGATAGAAAGCTGGCTAGATTGTCGGGCTCAACGGGTAGTGATCAATGGCTCCATGTCTAGTTGGCAGCCGGTATCAAGGGGAGTGCCCCAGGGGTCGGTCCTGGGGCTGGTTTTGTTCAACATCTTTATGAATGATCTGGATGATGGGATGAATTGCACCCGCATACAAAGGTCTATGCTTTAACCTTCAGTTCTCTGTGCTAACCTAAGGACTTCCTGTGCTGTTTCCGGATGATTAATAAATCCTACTCTTTGGACAATGTTGTTTGAGTGTCACTGCAAATGCCAGATGAGGTGCATTAGTCTTTGAAGAGTGGACGAGTCTGCCCCAGGAGTCTATCTCAGCTGGACTCGCTGAACAGAGCTCCTCGTGTGAAGCAGGAGTGCTGGAGCTCAGAGGCTCAGTGTAAGGAGGCGGTGAGGCCACGTGGCTTACCCTGGAGGAGGAGTGAGACCCCCAAGGGGGTCTGGCACACTGAACTGATTCCTCTTAGAGACTGTTTCAAAGCTGGGGGCATAGCACGGATCCTGTGGATCTGTGACACCTCCTAAGGTAGCCAATGGGAGATGCTGATGAGAAGGGTGTGTCCTAAGCCCTGCCCCTCTCACAGAAATAGGTGTCACAGTTCAGAGCAACTGCACCTGTATCTCCCCTCAGTGATTCAGCAAGGGCACCCACTCTCAGGCTCCCAGCTCCCCAGCCATTGCTTCGGTTGGGTGGAGACCCACGTCATTCTCCCTTCTGACCAGGGTAAGTCCAGGCTGCGCAGTGCCCTGCCTTCACTGTGTAATTCCCAGCCCAGACAGGTTGCCCTCGGACACCTGCTTGCTTTCCCTTCAGAGATGGATACAGTGTAATTGCTACAGGAATAAACAACCACCCAGCTCTTTCTAAGCAAGCTTAGCTTTATTCTTAAGGTAAAAAGATGACATTAAAAATAATAGAAGGACCTACACACATGCTAATAAGCTTATCGGGCATCCCCCCACCCTAGGGGTTTCCTTGTGGTTCAAGCTCCTCAGAGCTTCAGCTCAGAACAAGCACCCAATGTTATGAGGCCTCAGCAGGCCAAGTCCTTCCAGTCCTCCCCTAAGGATTGGGGCCCTCGGGGGACCAGGGTTCTGTCCATTTGCTGGACCAGGAAGAAGGCCCTGTGTCATTTTAAACTCAGGCTTTTATCCAAAAAGCTTTTCTTTGTCTCTGGGTCTCTACAGAATCCAGTTCCAGCTAGCATATGCAGACTTGGGGGGTGGGGGAAAGAGCGACTTCAAGGGTTGATAATGGGGGAAGTTCCTTAGCATCCCCCCTCCCTACATACAATGCAACAGCAACACTCACACAACTGCAATTTTAAGACAATGGACCCCAAAAGTATTAACCCTAATTCAATGAGGTCTAACTTAATTCAAGAAAGTTTATCCTAATTCCATAAGGTGTGTTCAGATAACAAACATTCTGCTAGTAAGCCAGCAGACATTCTTCCAAAATCCATAGTCGCTTGTCAACCATCTTGAATAAGTTCTCAGTTCAGATCCCATGGGGCTGAACTTTCTCATGCCAATTCTTACCCTTGCTAGATCCCAAAACCTTTGCATGTAAACTTGAGACCTGGTTCTCCCCCTCTCTCCTCTCATGCAGTGCCTAGGACGTTTCTGGTGGTCCCTTTGTCCCCCACAGGGTTGGCTGCCCCAATGCTGGATGGAGGTTCCCCGCCCCCTGAGTCAAGGTGAGCTGAATTCCCTCTCCCCTCTGGCTCAGGATCTTTCACCATCTCCCAAGCAGCTTCTGATCCACCGCTTGGGCATTTCCCCCCTGGCTGGGTGCCATAGATTGGCAGTGCTCTGCAGCTGCCTCCATGTCCCTCCTTGTGGCCTGAGACACTGCCAACCTCATGGTCTGTACAGCTCCTGGGTCCCTCTGATGGGTTAGCAGAGAGCTTAATTCCCTGAGCTGAGCTGAGCTGGAGGGCCCAGCGGATTTCCCTTTCAGTCAGTAGGTTCTGTCCCTTCTCTGGAGCAGCAGAGATCTCACCCACTTGCCTGCAAACCTGGGGGTGCCACCTAATTGCTCTGGGACATGGGCGGTGAGTGAGCGACCGGCTCAGGGAGGCTAGGCCCCTGGCCACCACTTCCACCTGAGGCCATGGTCCCCACTTCCACTTCCCCCCAAGGCCAGATCCCCCTGCACCCGTGAGCACCTCCCAGAGCGCTGATTGCCCCCCCCCCCAACCCCGAAGCACTGGGCTGGCAGATGGCATGCAGCCCCCCCAGAGCACAAAACGGTACCCAGCCTCAGAGCAGCAGCCCCCCAGAGCACGGGGCAGGTGCAGACACACACCCCCTCCCCAGCCCTGGAGTGGCAGGTGGCAGGCAGCCCCCCTTTGCCCCCAGCTCTGGAGCGCTGGGTGGCATGATCCCAGTGCCAGGGCCCCCCCGGCACTGGGCAGCCCCAGCTACGCCAAGGCCCAGCCACCCTACCCCCAGCCCCAGCCGGCTTCCCTTCCTGGGAGAGGAGAAGCCTGCCTGGGCTGGGGCCAAGTAGCAGCAGAGGGAGAGGGCCTCTGGGCGGAGCACAGGTGGGGCCAGGCGGGGCTGGTTGGGCAGGCTCAGCCTTCCCCTGCCTATTGAACGCGCCGCCCAAGCTCTGGGAGTCTAACCAGGGAATGTGACCCCCCCCGTTCCCCATCAGCTGTTCTGTCTGCGGTTTTGCTCACATCCTTTTGCCTGTCTGGAGCTACCTGAGGGGGCTGATTCAGCCCTTCCGTGTTCACAGCCGGAACATCATTCCCCACAAGCAAAGAAGGTGGCAAACCGGACAGCACAGCTACAGCCCGCACCCCGACCCTTCCTGGGGTGGGTAGAAATCTGTGACACAGGCAGCAGGAAGGCTTGTGCACCCGGAGCCTCCATCCATAGTTCACACCCTGGGAGCATCTGACGGTGTGGGGTTTCCCTGCGTGGGGCTTATCTATGGTCTTAGAAATCCCGGTATCTCTCCTTCCAGTGTATGTATGTCTCCCCATTAACCTTCCGCCACTCCGGTCTCCAGAGCCTGTACTCGGTCGCTGAGGGTCAGGGGTTGCTTGCACCTAATGCCCACATACGCCATCTGCCCACAGGGGAGGTAATAACACACGCTGCATTCAGTGCAATGAACTGGAGAGCCCCCATCCTGCTGCTGGATTTCTGCCTGCGTTACTTTGATTCTCGTAAGGGGCGTTGTATGTTTGCTCCTTGTATCTGTTTTTCTTTCTTGAGGGCTGGAGGGAGTTTAGAGACTTTTTGTTAGGTGTATCTGGCTATCACGCTCCCTTTCTAAATTCCCTCTCAGAACTCCCTTGTTTGCTGCTTCTCTTCACTAGCTCCTCTGTTGGTTTATGAGCTGGCTTTTTAACCCCCGATCTCCCTGAATTAGACCTGCCCCCTCATCAAGGGATCCTAAAGGGATCAGGGGAGACGTACACGTGCTGGCTTTGGTCAAGGTAGAGCACCTAAAATAGCAGAGTAGCCGTGACGGTGCGGGTGGTGCGATAGGCCAGACACCCAAGTACGATCCCGTCCCAGACTCTAGGTAGATACTTGAGCATCCAGCCTCTCCAGCTGCCCCCACTGCCACAGCGACACTGGTCTTTTTAGCTCACAAACTCAGTCAAAGCTTACGGGGTACGTCTACCCCAGCTGGAAATTCCACTTTCAGCTGCAATGTAGACGTCCCCAGAGAGAGAGCTGGGGCTGTGTGTGGGATTCAGTGTGAGGGCAGAAGCAGAGCCGCTGAGCAAGGCAGCGGGCAGGGCAGTAGCCGGAGAGAGAGACAGTTTGTAGTGAAGGAAACTCACATGGTCACCGGGCTTCCTCCGGAAAGCTCCATTGCATGGGAGCAGGCAGGAGGGAGCAGATGCTGACTGTCAGCCGGGGCCTTAAGCAACAGTGGCAGGATTCTCCCCTGCCCTGCCCCTCCTGCTGCCATTTCCACCTGGGCAGAGTGGGGGGTAAACCCTGCCAGCCAGAGTTCTCCTCTCACTGACACCAACAGTGGCATTAAAACCAAGTTAGCCCTCACTTTGCACAGGTGTGAACGCCGATGCAAGGGGACAGGCCGGGGAGAATCAGGCCTGATGTGCACTAGAGGGAACACGGTGGTGGCCAGGGGCACTAAAAGGGCTGCCACCCCTTCCTCCTGCCCAGGAACTGCTGCCCTTAGCTCCACTTTGTTCTAGTCACTAATGTTTTGGCCACTTAATTTCTGTCTTTCCTACTGGTTTCTGCTCTCCACAGGACACCTTGTGGGCTGTTGTCATCAGTCTGGGATCACAGAATCATAGAAATATATGGTTGGAAGGGACCACAAGTCCTCATCAGTCCAGGCCCTGAGCTGTGGCAGGACCAAGTAAACCCTAGACCATCCCTGCCAGGTGTTTGTCCAACCTGTTCTTAAAACCCTCCAGTGATGGAGATTCCACAACCTCCCTTGGAAGCCTATTTACAGTCCTCTTTGGAGCAGCCCTTAGCAGATTGGAAGGCTGTTCTCAGATCCCCTCTCAGCTTTCTTTTCTCAGGACTAAACATGCCTAGTTGTTTTTTAACCTTTCCTCAGAGGTCAGGTTTTCTCAACCTTTGATCATTTTTTGTTGCTCACCTGTGGACTCATCTTTCCTAAAGAGGGGCACCCAGAATTGCACTCAGTACTCCAGCTGAGGCTTCAGTGCGGGACAATTACATCCCCTGTCTTACACAGAACACTCCTGTTAATACTTCCCACACTGATATTAGCCTTCTTCACAGTTCTGTTACATTGTTGACTCCTATTATTATTTGTGATCTACTATGACCCCCAGATCCTTTGCAGCCGTACTACCTCCGAGCCAGTTATTCCCCATTCTGTAGTTTTGCATTTGATTTGTCCTTCCTAAATGAAATACTTTGCACTTGTCTTAATTGAATTTCATTTCATTGAACTCAGACCAATTCCCAGCCTTGGTGTCTTAGAAACTGAACCTGCATAGGACGTAAAGGCCGGCTGTAGTCAGAGCATGAGCCGCAGAGCTGTAACTTCTCTTTCAGCCTTGTCACATCCTGTGCAAGGGCTTCGGAAACAAACGAAACAATTCTACAGTTAAAAACAGCCACCACCCAAAATCCCCTTGAAACTGCACTTATGGTGCAAAGTCACTTTAACTGGCTGAGAGTGACCTGGAAGAGCTGGAGATCAGTGACACAGACAGTCACTGCAGCCGAGTGCAATGAGACCTTCAGCCTTGATACTCTCAGGGAGAACCCAGGCCCCACTTAAGTCAGTGGCAGAATTCCCCTTTGCCCTCAGTACTGTGCTGCGATAGGCGGCTGGAGGAGAGGCCTTGGCTCATCCCAGTGGTGTCCCCAGTGCATCTCTGGAAGGACCGAGCCACAAGCATCCCACTCTGTTTGTTCTGGTTTTGTACAGCACCTAGCGCAATGAGGCCCTGGTCTATGAGTGGGGTCCCTAGGCACTACTGTAAAACTATTACTCCTCCTCTTTCCCTGCTCACAGTCTATGCACCTCAGCTTCACTCAACACCTCCCCTCCTCCCTTCTGCCTCTGCACCTTATTTCTGAGCAATCTCATTAAAAACCATGGCTTTCATTATCATCTTTATGCTGACAACTCCTAGATCAGCCTATCCACTCTGGGCCTGTTTCTGTCAGTCCAAACTAAAACCTCCAGTCTGTCTCCCTGTCTCTGTCCTCCCTGGTATCCCACCATCAGCTTAAACACAACACGGTTAAAACAAAGCTCCTAATCTCCCCGCAACCACCCTCCCACTCACCCTCCTTTCTCAGTCACCATGGGCAGCGCCATGGGGGGGTCAGTCAGGCCATGAACTGGGCTTTGTCTTCGATTCAGCCCTCTCTGTAGCCCCACACTTCCGAGTCATGTCTGAATCTTACCACTTCGTCCTTTACAAAATGTCTTCAAGATCCGGCCTTTCCAATCTGTTAATACAATTGACAGAGTTCAGCAGAAAAATAGAAGTCTGAACTCGCCCCTTGCCTAACCATTGCCAGATGGCAATGGCTGGATGGGTCTGTGGCACAGGTAGATGAACTATGCAAATCCAGGGGACTGTCAGACTTTAAGGTTTCTGCAACCAGAGACCAAGTCTACACTAAAAACACTACAGCAGCACAGTAGGAAATCCAGCTCCCGAGGTCGACAGACGCAATCTACCATGGACCTAGCGCTGTCTTCGC
Source organism: Chelonia mydas (assembly GCF_015237465.2). NCBI lineage: Eukaryota > Metazoa > Chordata > Testudines > Cheloniidae > Chelonia > Chelonia mydas. Next base: position 15,683 of record NW_025111298.1, on the reverse strand, counting down.
CGGGGGCTAGGTTGGCTTAGCTGAATCTCTCAGGGGTGTGGATTTTTCACACCCCTCAGCAACGTAGCTGGGTCGACCTAATTTTCAAGTGCAGACCTGGCCTGTGGCTGTGGGCCTGTTAGAGCTCCTGCCAACCTGGAAACTCCATGAACAAACACTCATTTAGAAAGAGTCCTCCTCCATAAAAGACCACTCCTTGCCCAGGACATACAAATGGTCCACTGGGGTGGGGGTGAGAGGCTGGTCCTGGCACAGGACAGAACCTGGGCTGTTTGGTGACCTAACTGTGCATTGGCAGACTGTCCAATATTGGGGTTTGTTTTGAAAGTGTCGCCTTCACTTAGAATCTCCAGGCTTTTGAACCTTAGTGGTTTTGAGAAAACTACAATATTCTCTTAGTACGGGGAGTTTTCCCCTCCCGTGATACTTCTCTCCCCTGCCACCTTCAGCTCCAGTTTAACAAAAGAGCTCCCCTCCCCCCAATCTCTGAATTTCCTCAGGTCTTTGAGGATGGCAGGAGGTGAGCAGGGGGTGGGGCTTTTCAAAGTTCGTTCTGTGGCAGGAATTTTTGCAGGGTTTTAGTCTCCAGATCAGGCCCAGATGGGGCTGAAAATGTCTCCATTGGACTCTGCCCTGGTCCCTTCAGGTCCTGCTGAAATAGCAGCTCAGCCTGGCCCAAGACTCTGGCCCTTTGTGCTCCAGCGTGGGAGGTGGATGAGTTAGTAACTGCAGCAGCTGAAGGGTTAAAGGAAACCATCTCTCGTGTGTGGGGAGCTGCAGCCCCAGCACATCCGCAGGGAGGGTGTTTGTGAGAAGAGGGGAAGTGCCCCAGCCGCAGAGAACAGCACAGCAAGAGCTAGGACTGGCAGAGTCTCTTTCCATGTCGAATTAACTTATGGGCTCAAAGTTTCAGAACTGGAGGATGGAGCTTCGTGCACTAAAAATGGGAGCTCAGCTCTGTACCTGCTTCTGGCCTGGAGATTGCAGAATGTGCTTGCGAAGGGCCTTGCTGCACGGGCTGGTTGTGGGCATAATCCCCCAGTGGGCCCCATCCTGCAGCCCTGGTTCATGTGAGCCATCTCACTGGTGCTCTGACATCAATGGGGCTCCTCCAATGAGTGAGGGAAGAGGAGCCAGGACGTTAGTGTGTGGGAGGGGAGGGGGGAGGGGAGGGTTCTGGTAGCTGTGCATGCAAATGTCTGTGCGCTTCTGCATGTGCATTTCCAGTGCACTCAGATGGGCCTCTACCCTGTGAAACACCAACCGAAATGTTTCCCCTCATAACCATTAGCCCTTATGCCTGGCATCTGCCCGAACCATAAACTGTCAGCACATTGATGCTCTGGACACATTTAACCCTGTGAAAAATGCTGAATATGGGGCTCAGGAGCTACCGCTGATGTCCAAGCATGGGTCAGCTCCCCAGGACACTCACACCCCACTGGCTCTAGATTGTCTTAGCAAACAGGAATCCTGCAAATGCTCAATGCTCCCCACGGCCATAGTAATTCTTGTTATTTACAATGTTGGTAATGTAGCTTTTGGTAAGTCATTTCCTACTGTTTAAAACATAAAAGTTATTTTCAGTATAATTGGAATATCCCCTACATCATCACGAGGGTTTGAACGCTGGTCTTTCATCACTGCAGCGCAGCTCTTCACCACTTGAACTAAAGAACTAGCTACAATAGCTGGCAGCAGCAGTAGGCTGTTATTGTCCACACAACATCCACAAAAAATAGTGGGTTACATATGCATGAGTAGCCCCATATTGCAGACAGCTTAGTCAAGCACATAGATGGGACATTGTGACATTCCCCTGGTGTTGTCTAGACCGGTGACCTGCTAGGTCACTCCAATCCTCGACTCTGGGAGCCAGCCTTACCCTGCTCTGCTGTGGGAACCCCCACTCCTGGGCTGTTCACACACAGCCTCTAGCATGTAAGCTGCTCCCAGCTACATGAGTGAGCACTTTTGGCCAGCCGCTGCTTGGATTGTGCATCCGAAGGACACTTGCCAATATCTCCGGTCCCAGAGACAACCCTAGGAACCTCCGTCTTGCAGTGTCCAGTTATGCCTACTGGACACTGCAAGCTTATCTGAGTTTGTCAGTTTAACAAAGAAATTGATATGTACCAGGCTTGTTATCCCAAGGGGAGTCTCTGACATGCTTCAAACCAAACGCACTGCTTCAGGTAGAATAAACAAACAAATTTATTAACTACAAAAGATAGATTTTAAATGATTATAAGTCAAAGCACAACAGGTCAGGTTTGGTCAAATGAAATAAAAACAAAGCACATTCTTAGCTGATCTTAATACTTTCAGTGCCCTTACAAACTTAGATATTCCTCACCACAGCTGGCTGGTTGCCCTTCAACCAGGCTCTCCCCTTTCATCAGCGCTTCAGTCACTTGGTGGTGGTGTCTGTAGATGGAGGTGGAAGAGAAAGAGCATGGCAAAGGTCTCTCCCTTTTATCATGTTCTTTCTTCCCTCTTGGCTTTGCCCCCCACCCCCCTCTTCAGAGTCAGGTGAGCATTACCTCACTGTAGTCCCAAACTGACCAAGGGAAGGGGCGTGACTCACCTGAGAGTCCAATAGATCCTTTTTGCTGCCTAGGCCAGTGTCCTTTGTTCCTGTGAGGCTGGGCTGGGTTTGTTCCATACATACCCTGATGAGGTGTGTACTGCCCCTGTGCTCCTGGAGAATATTGCCTGAGCTTCTTTTAAGCCATGAGGACACATTTTCAGCCTCATATCTATATACCTGAAATTACAACCTATAACATTACTATAACAACAATGCTCAGTGCATCATGAGCCTTCCGAAGACACCCGAGATGACAAACTTTGCATTGGATACCACACAATCATATTATAAGGATGAACCTGGGGGTGCAGGGTGTTCCCCTAAGGTACAGAGTGTCACAACGTCACGAGTTGCAGTGGAGTTATTCCTTAAACTACAAAGGCAAGAGGAGTGCAACATTGATCTTGCCATGTGTAGTAGCTTGTGGCATTCATGGAGGTGCTGACCACAGTGAAACACCGCTTTTGGGCTCAGAAAACAAGCACTGAGTGGTGGGATCACATCATCATGCAATTCTGGGATGATGAGCAGTGGCTGCAAATCTTTCGGATGAGGAAAGCCATATTCGTGGGACCGTGTGATGAGTTTGCCCCAGCCTTGCAAGACATGAGAATGAGAGCTGCCCTGTCATTGGAGAAGCACATGGCGATTCCACGGTGGAAGCTAGCTACTCCAGACTGCTACTGATCGGTCGCTTACCAGTTCGGAGTGGGAAAGTTGACCACTGGACTCTGAAAGTCTGTGATTCTGGGCAACATGCGTGACATTGTGGATGGCTTTGCACAAATGGGCTTCCCTAATGGCCACTTCACTCTGCCACTGCCTCTTCCTCCTCCTCCTCCTCAGACCAACCACAACAGCACCTTCTGCCTCAGCACCGCAGCCTTAATCCCCGCCAAGTGCCAAGGGGAGGCCAGAGGGCAGGGGGCTGGAGAGTAAGCCCAGCCCACACTCATCTGTAGTGGTGTGTCCTGCCCATTGCAGGCTGAGTGAGGGGCAGGCTCACTCTATAGCCCCTCCTCCCATTGCCCCTTTCCACCAGGCTGGGTTTAGGGTCACAGTGCAGAGGTGGAAGGTGTTGCTGCAAGTGGTCAGAGCCCCCAGGTCACAACACCCACAGCAGGGAGCCAGGCCCAGCCCTGTGGGTCAGAAGACACCACTGCAGGGTTTTTGCGGGTGTCAGTGTGCCCATGAACCCCTGATCTAACCACCCTGGTATGAACTTCTCCTCATCTCTGTGCTCCTCCCATGTCTCATTCTTTATAACCCACTAGATGGGCTCTCTGGCCTGTGAACCAGACATCAGCAACCGTTGCTGTTTGCAGTTGGGATGCTCTTAGCAGGTATCTGAAGAGATGTGCAGCTTTCCAAGTCATGGCAGACACCATAAATTCCTCCAACGAAGCCGAAGAGCTCTGGGATCTGCGTGCCCCCAGGAGTGGGTCATGGGGCTCCCAGAGGGGAACATCCCCAAGCCATTTCCTTCCCATGCCCCCCTGAGGTGTGCAGCTCTGAGCATGCTGAGATCCATGGCTACAGCTGCATAAACTACGAGGGCCAGGGGTCAAAGATAAAACTCGAATCCACCTACAGCCTGACAATGTGTGTCCTCAGACTGTGCCATCAAAACAGAGATGCTCAGGCTGTACCTTCAAAATGAGATCAACTGTAGCTTGTCAGAGTAAGCCAAAAAGTCTGGATACCAGTGGCTAGTGGGAAAACAATGCAGAAAAAAACAAGGTGCAGCACCTGGACCCCAGGTTGCCTATATAGGGCTTGATCTTGCTTCTGTCTAAGTCAATGTCAACATTCCCATGGAGCCCACAGAGAAATAAAGCTACTGTGACTGCACTAAAAATCCTGCCTCTGATGCTCTAACCTGAGCTGTCAACTCTTGATGCTGGTGATCTGGCTGTTGAGGTGCCTTAATTTTGGCATTTCACAGTGTTTACATGCTTGACTTCGCCACCGGAACTTTTTTTTAATGTCGTTCTCTGCATGGAATTGAATATCAGCTGTGCCATCGTGCAGTGCCAGCCTGCGCTGTACGGCCTGCCTGCAGAGTGCCCTCACTGCGGGCAAGGCAGAGTTCAGGGGCTGTAGCTTAGGCTACACTTGCAACTGAACGACAAAAGTCACCCCAGGAGAGAGGGGAGGACATGGGCTGATGTTAGGGCCCTGTGCAGGGTTGCAGAAGGAAGGGAGGGAAATGGCCTGAATTCCCTCCCCACAGGGACCAGACTCACTGACACACTCAGTTTGGCCTGAACTGTCCCAAATTTCTGCTCCAAGTCCCTTCTTCATTGAGCTGCTTCTCTGCCCCAGGAACTCGCAGGCCACGTCGACACTGCAGGGGCTTCAGCAGCGGCAGCTACAGCCCGGCAGCACAGAAACCAGGGCGACCGAAGTGTCATGTTAAGATCAGGCCCAAGCCTCTGTGCTCACTGACAGGGCTCAGAGACAGCCAGGAAGTGCTGGCACTTCTCCCGCGAAGCACCTGCCGTGTTCTCCGGGATCTCAGCTTTCACTTTGCTTTAAAGTGAGGGTATGTCCACACTATGAAATTAGGTCGAATTTATAGAAGTCGATTTTTAGAAAGCGATTGTAAACAGTCGATTGTGTGTGTCCCCACTAAGCGCATTAAGTCGGCGGAGTGCGTCCACAGTACCGAGGCTAGAGTCGACTTTCGGAGTGTTGCACTGTGGGTAGCTATCCCACAGTTCCCACAGTCTCCACCGCCCATTGGAATTCTGAGTTAAGCTCCCAATGCCTGATGGGGCAAAAATATTGTCGTGGGCGGTTTTGGGTACATGTCGTCAGTCGCCCCTCCCTCCGTGAAAGCAATGGCAGACAATCGTTTCATGCCTTTTTTCCGTGCGGGCACCATACTGCTTTCAGCAGACGGTGCAGTTGCACTGCTAACCGTCATCATCGAACCACTGCTTCCGCTGCGACTCTGCTCTCCTGCTCTTGTCTTGATAGCAAATTTCTCCCTGTTGTCTCTCATGGGCTCCCGCTTCCGCTGCAACTCTGCTCTCCTGCTCTCATGAATCCACCTCGCAGGTTGTCAGCCACCGCTTGGGCTGCCACTCTGCTCTCCTAGTGGTCCCGCAGGGCCGCTTCCGCTGCAACTCTGCTAGGCTGCTCTTGTCTCGCCATAACACGGCTAGTGTGCAGCCCGCTCAGCTGTTGTGTCCTGGCAGCAGACGGTGCAGTAGGTCTGCAAACCATTGTCACTGAATGACCACTTCCGCTGCCACTCTGCTCTCCTGCAGACGCCATACCACGGCAGGCATGGATCCCGCTCAGATCACCGTGGCAATTATGAGCATTGTAAACACCTTGCGCATTATCATGCAGTATATGAAGAACCAGAACCTGCAAAAGCAGGCGAGAAGGCGACGGCAGCGCGGTGACGAGAGTGATGAGGACATGGACACAGACTTCTCTCAAAGCATGGGCCCCGGCAATTTGGACATCATGGTGGCAATGGGGCAGCCTCATGGCATGGAATGCCGATTCTGGGCCCGTGAAACAAACACAGACTGGTGAGACCACATAGTGTTTCAGGTCTGGGATGATTCCCAGTGGCTGCGAAACTTTCGCATGCATAAGGACACTTTCATGGAACTTTGTGACTTGCTTTCCCCTGCCCTGATGTGCAAGAATACCAAGATGAGAGCAGCCCTCACAGTTGAGAAGCAAGTGGCGATAGCCCTCTGGAAGCTTGCAACACCAGACAGCTATCAGTCAGTCGGGAATCAATTTGGTGTGGGTAAAACTACTGTGGGGGCTGCCATGATCCAAGTAGTCAATGCAATCACTGAGCTGCTGCTATCAAGGGTAGTGAGTCTGGGAAATGTGCAGGTCATAGTGGATGGCTTTGCTGCAATAGGATTCCACTGTCTGCCTCCACGCATTCTGCTGGCCTCTTTCAGTTTGGGAGGACTGCATAAGCTCAGAGAACATTTCATTGCGAGTGCGTTTTTTTCGCCTTCTTATGAAGGGCCCATGTTTGGTCCATCCACCTGCAAACAGTCAGGGCACACCCTGACCGTTGTGAGGAGCAACACATTGCTCCGTCCAAGGACGAGGACCAGATATGAACCCTGGGAACTTGATTAAAGGTGGGAACTTGATTAAAGGACAGTAATCGTGGGAAGCTTCCTTGGCTTGGCCTTAAGGCCTGAGAATTAAGAATGTAGTAGATAGAAGCTGAAAAACAAGAATATTAATCAATGTCATGCATTCCTTTGCGGTGAAAGTAGGTAATGTGCAGGGGGGAGAAATATAATAAAGGAGAAGGTGGAAAGCTGACAGGCAGCAGCCCATTTTCAGCTGACCAGCTTGCTTGCTTGAATAAATCTGTGTTCTGTCTCATCATTGAACCGCCACAACTGGCGCCCAAACGTGGGGCCCTCAGCACTCACCTCGCCCGGCAAGGGTTTCAGACGCGTCACTCATCCGCTTCGTGGATCCCGGTGAGTATTTTTCATTGTGGTAAGTATGGGAAGTTCCCTCTCTGCTTTGCAAGTGCAACATCGCACTGAGCTACAGTATTTGCTGCGTAAGGCTCAGCATGTCTGCCCCACTCGAGAACTCACTCTCCTGTTACAGGAGGTGAGTGCCCAGTGCCCGTGGTACCCTGAAGCCGGAACCCTTAAGCTAGCGGACTGGGAGCGGTTGGGCCAGACATTGCATGAAGAGCCTCGGGCGCCCGTGCAGGCTTTACATGCCTGGCACCTCTGCCGCGATGCGATACAGCGTGTCGCCTCGGACAGGCCCCCCCTCGCGAGGCTGGTGATCTCGCCACGCCCGTCGGCTCCTGCAGTCACCCCCCCTCCTACCGATGCAACACAGTGTGTCGCCTCGGAAGAACCTTCTCTCGCGCCAATAGAGGGGCTGCCAATTCCGCCACCGCCGTTGGCTCCTGCAGCCATCCCTCTCCCTGCTTCGCCCCCAGTGCCTTTTTTACCACCGCCTCCCTTACCTTCCCCGCCGGAGCCGGTGTGTGATTACCCTCCCCCCCTAGGACCCCATGCTTCGGGGCCCCCCACGGGGTCGTCTGCATCTGCTCAGAGGCTTTCGCTGGTGCAACAAATGGTTCACGCAGCGAAGACTCGCTCAGATCTTACAGCAGAGGAGCTGGCTGAGCTGGTCTCAGTTTGTCCGGTGACCTGGCAGAATGACGACCAGGGCAACCCGGTGGGAACCTGGGTTTCATTGCCTTACTCGGTGGTTAGAGAGGTAAAGAAGGCGATTCGCGAGTTCGGTCTGACTAGCACGTTTGTGCGTGGTCTCATTGAAGGGCTAGGTAGTGGGTACTCCTTGATCCCTGAAGATTGGAAGGCGCTGTTGCGCATGATGTTGTCACCCAGTCAGTATGTTATTTGGGTCAGTGAGTATCGGCAGGAGGCGGACCGTCAGGCCCAGATTCATAGAGCAGCAGGTGTTAATGTTATTTATGAGCAATTGGCAGGGGAGGGACAGTTTGCTACCATTGAGCAGCAGACCCAACTCCCTCAGGTCTTCTTCCCTATCATTTCCACCTGCGCCCAGCATGCTTTCCGGAGGGTCCCGGATTCAGGCAAGCCTACAAAAAGCTTTGTCAGTATCCGTCAGGGTGCATCAGAGTCCTTTCTGGATTTTACCAACAGATTGCAGGAGGCTATCCTCCGACAGGTGGATAATGCTGTGGCCGCTCAGGAGATCCTGTTAAAATTGGCGGTTGAGAATGCGAATGAGGATTGCCGCCGTGCTCTCCAGACGGCGCAAGTCTCTGGCATTTTAGAGCTCTCAGACATGCTACGGGCGTGCCAGAACATCGGCACACAAGCCCATAAGGCTGGAGTTCTGGCTGCCACCCTGAGAAAAACCGGGAGGGCAGGGAAGCGTTGTTACCGCTGTGGTAAGGAGGGTCACTTTCAGCGGGAGTGCCGCTCATCTAAGGCACCCGCTCGACCCTCAAAGAAGTGCCCCAAGTGTGGGAAGGGCTATCACTGGGCTAATCAGTGTCGTAGCGGGTCGGGAAACCGTGCAGCGGGTACCCCCCGAACCCAGGGCCAAACGGGGGTGTTTCCCACTCAGACAACCGTTCCTCTGCCTTAAAATCCATAGACTCTATGAGGGCGGCGACTGCTGGAAGTGCAGGGCTTGATTTGATCATGCAGGAGGACACTGATTTTCGGCTGCCAGGGGAGGTCTGCGCCATACCTACTCAGGTGACGGGACCTCTCCCTGCCGGCTTTGTGGGTCTCGTTCTCCCTCGCTCTCATGCTGGGAAACAGGGCTTTTTTGTCATCCCCGGAGTCATTGATGCCGACTACACCGGCATTATTAAGGTTCAGGTGTGGACTCATCTTCCACAGTCGCTCCCGCGTGGACGGTCAATTGCACAATTGATTTTAGTCCCCTATCAGGTGCCAGCTGCCGAGGATCGAGCTCGGGACGGAGGCGGCTTTGGATCAACGTTGTCTCACTCGCCGTCTCACAGCACGTCCTCTCCACTTGTTGCTCTGACAATGTCAGTCCGCCCCTCGAAACCTCAGTTAACACTTCTCTTAAATGATGTTCCCTTCACAGGGCTGGTGGACACTGGAGCTGACGTTACGGTGATTCGTGATCCGGAGTGGCCGGTTAGTTGGCCTACGGTTCCTTCTAAAGAGTTGTGGGGGATCGGGGGTAGTAAACCCGGGCGACAGAGTTTGTCTTGGGTCACGGTCTCTAAACCGGGAGGCCGTGCCCTTGCTACTATCCGCCCTTTTGTGCTCCCTGTCCACCTCAATATTTGGGGCCGTGATTTACTTACAAAGCTGGACACCACCCTCGATATTAATATCTGATGGCTCAAAACCCTCCCTCACCCACATTGCCCTCCGCATTACCCTTGGTATGGCAATCCTTAGAGCCCGTCTGGATTGACCAGTGGCCCCTCCCTCTAGAAAAGCTGAAAGCGCTTCATTCGCTTGTGCAGCAGCATTTGCAGGCACAGCGCTTGGAGTGCTCTACTAGTCCCTGGAACACCCCGGTGTTCGTTATTAAGAAAAAATCTGGTGCTTGGCGGCTGTTACATGATTTAAGGGAAATAAATAAACGCATCCAACCTATGGGCCCCTTGCAGTTTGGCTTGCCAAATCCAAATTTAATTCCTCAAACCGATCAGCTCTGTGTGTTAGATTTAAAAGATTGTTTTTTTACCATCCCCCTTTGCCCACAAGATCGCGAAAAATTCGCGTTTACGGTGCCACAATATAATAATCAGCAACCCTCTCAAAGGTATCAGTGGAAGGTCTTACCCCAGGGAATGCAAAATAGTCCAACCTTGTGTCAGCTTTTTGTGGATCGGGCCCTCACCCCTTTTCGTGCCCGGTACCCTACGCTAAAGGTCTACCATTATATGGATGACATTTTGCTTAGTGGTCCCCAGGTCACGGAACAACAGATTGAATCTTTGTCTCAAATTCTCGGCCAAAATGGCCTGTTGGTGGCACCAGAAAAAATCCAACGCTCTTATCCCTACCACTACCTCGGCCATAAGGTTTTACAAACCTATGCTGCTCCGGTTCGTCCGGCACTAACTCTACCTCAACCCCTAACCCTTGTTAAATTACAACAGATTTTGGGTCATTTAAATTGGATTCGGCCCTATTTTCGTCTCCCCACCTCAATGCTGCAGCCGTTGTTCGAGCTCCTACGTGGAGCCCGAGCACCGGGTGCAGTTATTGCCATTACTGAAGAGCACATTGCCTGCATTCGACAAATTAATGCAGTATTGAGTCAGCAGTTTGTGGACAGACCCCCTGAGGTCTGTCCCCTACGGTTGATTCTTCTTGCCACCCCTCATACGCCCACTGCGGCTCTGTTTGTACCCCGTACGAATACAGCCGTCTCTATCATAGAGTGGCTGTACCTCTCCTCCACTCCTCCTCGGAATATTTACCCCTATCTAGATGCCCTGTCTGATCTTGTTCGTAAAGCCCGCCACCGTGCAGTGCAACTCACTGGCACTGATTTAGTTGATATTGTGTTCCCCTTGTCCCGTAGTGAATTTGATTCCTTGTGCCACACCTCTTTGGCTTGGCAGGTTGCTCTTTGTGATTATGTGGGAGAAATTTCTTATAACCCCCCAAAAGATCCTCGGTTGGTAATTACCCAAAAGGTGCCTCTAATTGTTCATCGTCTTAGCCACTCTCAACCCATTGTTTCTGCTGTTACTCTTTTTACTGATGGCTCTTCACATCGAGGTGTTGTCACCTATCAGTCCGGTGACCCCCCTCGCTGGCATTCTCGTTTTACACTGCCTCAGCGTTCCGCGCAGCGCTCGGAACTGGCTGCTGTTATTTTGGCCTTTCAACTTTTTGCTGATTGTCCCTTTAATTTAATTGTGGACACCCATTATGTTTATCAAGTGATTGATCATTTACCCCTTGCCCTCATTACCCCTCAGGTCGATGCGGACCTCCTTCGCCTATTTTTGTCTTTGCAATATCTTATCTCCACTCGTAATTTTCCTTATTTTGTTGCTCACATTCGCAGTCATACCCCTTTGCCTGGGTCACTCACTGAGGGCAATGCGCGCGCCGATCGCGCGCTACGTGGTCAGGTAAATTCCCTTTTTTCTGACCCCATTGAAAGCCATGCCTTTTTTCATCAGTCTGCCTCAGTTTTGGCCCGGCAGTTTCACATTCCTACTGATCATGCACGTTCCATTGTTCGTTCCTGCCCCCACTGTGCCGCTGCTGCCCCTACCTTTTCTTATGCCGTTAACCCCAGAGGTACCGCAGCGAATCAGCTGTGGCAAATGGATGTCACTCACGTGCCACAATTCCGCCCCTATTCCTTTTTACATGTTTCTGTTGATACTTATTCGGGCTTTCTCTGGGCAACCCCGCAGCGTGGGGAAGCCACTGCCAAAGTGATTCACCATTTGCTAGCCTGTTTTTCTGTTATGGGTCGCCCAAGCCAGATTAAAACAGATAATGCCCCAGCCTACTGCTCCACAGCCCTCTCCACCTTTTGTGCCCGATGGGACGTCCGTCTTAAACACGGGATCCCTTATAATTCCACGGGCCAAGCCATTGTTGAACGTGCCAATCGCACGCTCAAAACCTTGCTTGATAAACAATTAAAACAAGGGGAGCTGCGTCTCCGAACCTTAGGAGACATTCAACAACAAATGCATATCCTTTTGTTTACTTTAAACAATTTAACGCTGAACGCAGATCAGCAGACCCCCGCGGATCGGCATTTTCACAAATCCGAGGTACTGGAAAGACCGCGTGTCTTTTACCGTCAGCTGCCTGATCCGCAGTGGCTGGGCCCAGTACCTCTAATCACTTGGGGTCGGGGATATGCTGCGGTGTCTCTCCCTGCAGGACCGTTGTGGGTTCCAGCCCGGTGTGTGCGACCGGCACTGAAACAGCATGGCATGGCGCCAGGGGCTGCCGAACCCCATACCGGAGTTTCAGCTGACCTTGGAGGAGAACGCGGTGCCTCCCGGGTCAACAACGGCGGGACGGAAACGGAAGAGGCGTAGCGCCCCAAGCCAGCCCGTGACATGGGGAGCAGTAAAAGCATTGGTCGCGGCGGCTCAACGAAGACTGGCAGCAAACCAACAGCCAGAGACTCCTGAGACTTTGTTTGTGGCGATTCTCGCCCAAATCACTGCTAATTCTGTACTGATTGTATGCTTTTTGTGCCTGCTGTTTCCTGTGGGGGTTGGCTCGGAAGCGCTTCCCCCGTTACGGGCCCGAATGACGTATAACATATGGGAAAGATTGGCTTCAATAGCAAATGTTACCCACTTTTGTTTGTCTAATTCTGTAGAATCCGGAGAATTGTTAGGTACATGCCTTATTCCAGTTTGTCATCACCCTGAGGAGATAGGGAATGAGACGATGCTCGCTGCTTATGCGAATCTCTCTTCCCAGTACTCTGGCATGGCTAATTGGGGCCCGGCCCACTATACCTTGCCTCACACGGCTATATCCCTCCACACACCGTACCCGGCCGGGGCCAACGATGTCACCTGTGCGCGTGTGGTTAACTGCACTAGTACAAGCCATCTCTAGGCTGGCTGTGACAACTTTTTGGTTATGCTGTGTTTATAATCATTGGGCTTATTTTTTGCTGCTGCTGTGTACAATGTATTCCCTCTTTGCTAAGGCTTTGTAGAGATTCGCCCTGGCAAGCTCCCCGAGTTATGTCCTTGTCTGTTTGGGAGTTAAATTGCTCGCAAAAGCAAATTGACGGCTCCCATGAGAGGGCCGAGTATAATTAAACAAAAAGGGGGAGATGAAGGGCCCATGTTTGGTCCATCCACCTGCAAACAGTCAGGGCACACCCTGACCGTTGTGAGGAGCAACACATTGCTCCGTCCAAGGACGAGGACCAGATATGAACCCTGGGAACTTGATTAAAGGTGGGAACTTGATTAAAGGACAGTAATCGTGGGAAGCTTCCTTGGCTTGGCCTTAAGGCCTGAGAATTAAGAATGTAGTAGATAGAAGCTGAAAAACAAGAATATTAATCAATGTCATGCATTCCTTTGCGGTGAAAGTAGGTAATGTGCAGGGGGGAGAAATATAATAAAGGAGAAGGTGGAAAGCTGACAGGCAGCAGCCCATTTTCAGCTGACCAGCTTGCTTGCTTGAATAAATCTGTGTTCTGTCTCATCATTGAACCGCCACATTCTTATCTGCGCTAGCCTCTGGGACGGAGATGATAGTGGCAGTGTTGAAACATTTGCAGCTGCGGGAGGAAAAAAGGGAGATTAAAATTGAAAAAGACACATTGGCCATTTAAAAGGAGGGGCTGATGTTTTCGGGTTAACGTGCAGCACAAACCCAACTAAACCCCCCCTACACCCAATTCTCTGGGATGATGGCTTCACCCCTCCCCTCACCGCGTGCCTAACAGCGGGGATGATTTCTTTTCAGCCACAGGCAAATGGCCCAGCAGGAATGGCCACCTCTGAATGTCCCCTGAATAAAATTCCCCTATTTCAACCAGGTGACCATGAATGATATCACTCTCCTTAGGATAACACAGAGACATAAAGAACGGATGTTGCTTGAATGCCAGCAAACACCGGGACCACACGCTGCCATGCTTTCTTATGCAATGATTCCAGACTACTTGCTACTGGCCTGCCGTGGTAAAGTGTCCTACCATGGAGGATGCAACAAGGCTGCCCTCCCCAGAAACCTTTTGCAAAGGCTTTGGGAGTACCTCCAGGACAGCTTCATGGAGATGTCCCTGGAGGATTTCCGCTCCATCTCCAGACACATTAACAGACTTTTCCAGTAGCTGTACTGGCCGCGAATGCATCCCAAGTCTTAACGGCAAATTAATCATTAAAAACGCTTGCTTTTAAACCGTGAATTATATTTACAAAGGCACACTCACCAGAGCTGCCTTCTCCGCCTTTAAGGTCTGGGAGCCCGGGTTGGGAGGGTATTGGATCCAGGGTGATAAACAGTTCCTGGCTGTTGGGGAGAACAGTTTCTCCGCTTGCTTGGTGTGTGCTATCTTCAACCTCTCCCTCCTCATCATCTTCCTCGTCCCCAAAATACTCATCCCTATTGCGTGAGACTCCCTCCTTGCAGGAGTCCATGTACAGGGGTGGGGCAGTGGTAGGGGCACCCCGTAGAATTGCATGCAGCTCATCATAGAAGCGGCATGTCTGGGGCTCTGACCCCGAGTGGGTGTTTGCCTCTTGGGTTTTTTGGTCAGCTTGCCTAAGCTCCTTAAGTTTCATGCGGCACTGCTGTAGGTCCCTGTGATAGCCTCTGTCCTTCATGCCCTAGGAGATTTTTTCAAATATTTTGGCATTTTGTCTTTTGGAATGGAGTTCTGCCTGCATGGATTCTTCTCCCCATACAGCGATCAGATCCAGTACCTCTTGTTCGGTCCATGCTGGAGCTCTTTTGCGATTCTGGGACTCCATGGTCACCTCTGCTGGTGAGCTCTGCTTGGTCACCTCTGCTGATGAGCTCGCCACACTGGCCAAACAGGAAATGAAATTCAAAAGTTCGTGGAGCTTTTCCTGTCTACCTAGCCAGTGCATCCAAGTTCAGAGTGCTGTCCAGAGCGGTCACAATGGAGCACTGTGGGATAGCTCCCGGAGGCCAATACCATCGAATTGCACCCACACTAACCCAAATTCGACCGGCGATGTCGATTTCAGCGCTAATCCCCTTGTCGGGGAGGCATACAGAAATCGATTTTAAGAGCCCATTAAGTTGACAAAAATGGCTTCATTGTGTGGATGGGTGCAGGGTTAAATCAATCTAACACCGCTAAATTCTACCAAAACTCGTAGTGTAGACCAGGGCTTAGGCTCCAGTCTTCATGTGAGTTTCGGTTTTGGCTCCTGCTAGCAAATTCCGATGTGAAGCAGTTCCTGACACACTGGCCAGCTTCAGCTGCCTGGATCTCAGCCCCTTCCCCACCTGGGCTTCAGTGCTGAAGTCTCTCCCCCTCCCCCACCCCCACCCCCTCCGCTCAGACCCCCTTCCTGGATCCCGCCTTCCCCTGTATGAAATAAGGAGCAATAATATATGAGAGCCGACGAGGGCCTGATCCTGCAAACCCTCCCATTTCACACACCAGGGGGTGCTGCTGTGACTAAGGGCTGCTGGGGAGATGGGGCGGGGGGCGTTGCAGAGGGTGTCGGTGGCTGGGAGCATCTGTGCTGGGCAACAAGGACACCGCCCCAGATCTGGCCTCTGCTCCCCCGCCTGCTCCTGTTCCGGAAGGGGCGGGGCTGGGGGGAGGGGAACTCCTGTGATTTATAAGAATCCAGCCCGTTGGGTCAGGGCCCAGGGCGCCCCAGGGACTCCCCCTCCCCCCCCGGGCTGCTGGGGACAGGGTAACAGTGTCGGACCCGCCGCTTCCCGCAGCCTCCGCCTCCAGCCCCAGCCCTGAGCCCCCCGCAGCTTTCACCGACACTCAGACTTGGCCATTGCATGCCGGGGGGTGCTCACACCAGCCCACACCAGCCCCTGAGCCGGAGCCTGCAGCGGAGGGGAGAGACCCGGGGAAAGGGCCGGGGCCGGGCAGGAAAGTGACTCTGCACCACGGGCCCCTCCTT
>NW_025111297.1:5566-48044 GCF_015237465.2 Chelonia mydas | reverse complement strand
ATCTCCAGGTCTCCTCAGTACCTCACTGCACATTCCTGAAGCGTGACGACCCACGGGCTGTAGGGGGGAGTGTCCCCAGCCCCACTGATGGAAACAGAGGCCTGGTCAGGAGAAGCCACTGCCTCAGGGTCGCAGAGGGAGTCAGGGATAGAGCCGGGGATGGAGCCTTTGTCCAGGCTCCCTACACTAACCACTAGAGGAACACTCCCCTTCCAGAGCTGGGAAGTGCCAGAAGGGACTCGATTCCCAGTCTCCCTGGCTCTGAGTGTGACCTGTTGTCGTGACTGAGGCAGGGGGTTGGGAGTCTGGACTCCTGGCTTTCATTGGTGATTTTCCTTCTATTCCCAGTCTCTCTGGCTCTGAGTATGTCCTATGGAGGTGGTGGAATCTTCATCCTTAGAGATTTGTAAGGCCCAGCTTGACGAAAAAAAATCATCTATTTTAAATTAAGGGAGAAATTTATGAGAATCTCTTAGATAATTTAAATAGAAGAGGAAAAAATAACATGAAGTGGAACATGTTCACTTGCCAAGTTTTAAAGACAGTCACACCACTGATGTGATAGCTAAGGCCCTGGAAAGCAAAGTTAGCTGAAACACTAAACCAGCGTTGGACAGCAATAGCTTCCTTGGAAGGTGCAGAAAATATTGTCTTCCTTTCAGTTTATTCAAAGAGTTCAGTTCAATGACTAGTTCGTTGAAATTCAAGAAAGCCATTGGGAGTTCACAAAACGAGGCAAACTTCTTTTCCTCCCTCAATCTATGGATAAAAACTAGGTGTCAAGGGATGGATCTAAGAGTTCCTAAATCTAGAATCATGTGGAGACCAGAACGTAATCATTTCAGTTCACTAACCACCCTTCAAATTTCCTTTGTTTAAGAAATCCTGTTTTAAATGCAAAACGTTTTGATTCAACTTTTTTCTTATGCTTCTCTTTCTAGCTGTAGGATGACCTTGGTGTGTGACCAAAGAGAGGTCACTTCTTTTCACTCTCCCTCTGTATCATGGGGTCGGCAAAAATTCTCTAAGTCCTAGCGGCCTAGAGATGTAAGCACTGTCAGGCATGTTAGAGCCCTTGTGCTCGAAAGGACAATAAGTGATGGTTGTTTGGGGCAAGAATCCCGACAGATTTGATACTTGTCCCCCATCCAAAGCCAATAACACATCTCTGTATTTTCAATCATGAGTTAGACATTCTCAGCGCCCCTCTGTCTTCCGCAGCCCTCAGGTGTTCCCTTGCATTATGGAGGCTTGGTTGCTAAGAGGACTGGAATTTTTTGCTGGCTTCCTGGGTGTCCCTAGCCAATGAGGAGTCTCAGTCTGGCCTCCGAGGCCCACACCCCGAGATACTAAAGGTCCGGATGGATTGATTTCACTCCAAGTTTTTTGTATTTGTATTTTTGAATTATTTTCCTAATGAAAGATTGATTCTCATGAAATTCGTAGAGCGGGCAGATGACAGAACAAGGAGCAATGATCTCAAGTTGCAGTGTAGAAGGCTTGGATATTAGGAAACATTTTTTACTTGGAGGGTGGTGATGCCTTTGAATAGAGTCCCCAATCTTCTACTTAGAGCCTATATTTTTTCTTACCTTCTACACAGATGACGATTTCTTTCCACAAAATCAATACAGTAATGAAAAAAATCCCAGAGAATCTCCTCCACACCAACCGTCTCTTGTCCTCACCGAGAGACCGCGAGATGGAGGCTTGCTGCAGCAAGGCTACAGGGGTCTCCGAGGTTCCCCCTGTCCCGCATCCCTGTCCTGCCGGGCTGTTGTCAAGGGAGCTCTGTGAGGTCACACCCGCCTCATCATCTTTGTCCAATAGGCTGAGTTCCTGCCAAAGGCCTTTGTGAAGTCACTGCCACACTCACCTTTCCCTTGCAGGCCTGATGTCTGCCCCTGGCCAGCCCGGCTGGATGTTTGAGCTGCACCCCGGATCACCCCACTTGCTCATTATTGATTCTGGGGAGCAAGCAGGCCACCCAGTAAAACAGCAGAGTCTATGCCTCACCCCACACTGAGTTTTCCATACAGACATAGATTGTGAAACTATTTGATCTCCTAATCCGGCCTCTATTTCACTGGCTATGAAATTTCACATGCTTACCACCATATTAAGCCCAATTGCTTGTAATTCATGAAAAGGTGCCATGGCACCTTCCAGAATGATAGCCAGTTGTGATGTGAGGATACCAGGAAACAGAGAATCCACCTCTTCCCTGGGTAATTTGTTCCAGGGGTTAGTCTCCCTCACTGTCAAAAATGATGTGCCTTACGTCTCATTTGAATTTCTCTGGCTTCAACTGACAGCCGTTGGTTCCTGTTGTGCCTTTCTTGGAGTAGATCGAAGTAGCCCTGCCCCGTAGAAATCCGATCTCCCCGTCCTGCTTTGATTCCCCCCAGCCCGTAGGGTCCTCCTAAGCTGTTTGTCTGCTGGGCTGGGGATATCAGACGCACCAGAGGCATGCAGAAGAGAGTGCACTGCATCAGCCCGGCCTTGGGCTCAGGGGTTTGGCCTTAGCAACTTCTGCTCCAGCCACATCTCTGGGTGCCTGGGCTCAGGGCTTCTGACCCCCGTGGTTGCAGCCAGGGCTGGGGTGCTGAACTCAGGACTTTCATGCCCCTACCCACTCCTGCTGGCACTCTGGGTGCCTGGGCTCGGGGCTTCTGCCTGGCATCTTCAGCTGGGGCTCAGGGCTTCCCTTCCAGTTCCTTCTGGGGCTCAGGGGTCCATTTTTCTGGATGCCCCCAAATTGGCCCTTGCGTTAAATTGCCAGGGGACTAGTAGGTAGGAGCCCCCAGCTGAGGTGCTCTCAGACGCAGGGACCCACTCGCACATCTTAGAACCTCATCTAACTTCAGAAAGATTCTTGGCTGCTGCCCTCAGAGCCCAGGTCTGAAGGCAGCACAGAAGTGAGCGTGGCAATGCTGTGACCCCCCCTACAACAACCTCTGAACTCCCCCACAATCCCATTTTGGTTGGGACCTCCACTAAACGAAATGTCATTGAGATGGACATGTTCCCAAGGAATGTGTCAATTTCAAGGAATCAACATTTCCCAGCTGAAAACAAATGTTCTCCTGGAAAACTTTCAATTTTTTTTCAGAGTGGTGGCCATGTTAGTTTGTACTATCAAAAACAAAGAGGAGTCCTTGTGGCACCTTAGAGACTAACAAATTGATTTGGGCATAAGCTTTCGTGGACTAGAACCCACTTCATCACATGCATGGAGTAGAAAATACAGTAGCAGGTATAAATACAGAGCACATGAAAGGACGGGCATTTCCTTACCAAGTGGGAGGTCAGTCTAATGAGACAATTGAATTAAGAATAGGATACCAAGGAAGGAAAAATCACTTTTGTCGTGGTAATGAGGGAGGCCCATTTCAAACAGTTGATAAGAAGGTGTGAGTAAGAGTAGGGGGAAATTAGTATGGGCAAAGTTAGGACTTTTGGCTGCAGAATTTTATTTCATTTTTAATGAGATTTTGTCTTTTAGGTTTTGTGGCACACAAGCAGAGAAGTTTGAAAGACATTGCAAACTTCCAGCAAGAACAATAACACACAAGAGCCCCAAAATCAGAGGGAGAGAATGTAAGCTACTGCCTGTAACAGAGAGGCACAATTCACTGGGTACCTGCTGACTGACTGCTGCTAAGCCCCCACTGAGCTGTCTAGCATGCAAGTAGGTCCAGGAACCGTGCCCAAAATTTAAAGTTGCAGTATTCAATTTTAACACAACCACAAAAACACCAGAGCCTCCAAATTTTCTGTTTTACAAGGTCTCTCCTTGTTTTGGAACACTGAGTTCTAAACATGCCATGGGGAATTTGAATCAAATTTCAGCTACTAATTAATATGTGTTTGGAAAAATCACTAGTGTGCATTCGGTGTTATATTGTTGGTTTCTTTAGGAAATTTGGGGAAACAGGAGCACTGGGAAAGCCTATTCCCCACCCCCACCCCCCCCCACACACACTGCACATTTGCTGCCCACTGGTGCTGCCTGGGCAGTAGCATTGTGACATCAGATATAATCCACCACTCAGCACTCCCTGCCTCCAGCTCCTTGTCATACCTGGGGAGAATGACTAGCCCCCTGGCTGCCATGGCAACAGCTACCTTTGACAACTGCTTGCCCCCTTATTACCAGAACATCGTCACAGAAAGGAAGTTCGTAATGAAACAGGACCAGATTTGGATAAGCAGGACAGCCACCTGCTGGACTCATTTGGGTTTGTACTGTGGTACGGTACACTGTTTCTTCTCAAAGGGCAATTGTTTGCTACTTTCCTTAGTAAGGGATAGGTGAAAGTGATATGCAAAAATCCAGCTCTTTTTCTTGGATATTGTTTATCTGCTTCTTACAGATTGAGGATTGGAGCTTAGAACTCTCACTGAAACTCAAGTTGCATAAAATGAGTTTTGTTTTAATACAATTTAATTTAATTACTGTCAATACTGTGTTCAACACAGCACTGAGTGGTGAAAAGGGACCTTCACAAAGATAAGAATGGCAATAAAATATATACTGAAAACAACAGATGATTAAGAGGTTCATTGTTTAAACAGCACTTATATAATAGTTTTTCTTTCTATTAAAAAAAACTAAGGAAATTAACAAACCAAAAACCCTTCATTTAATGTTTCTTAGTTTAGCTTTCAATAACAAATTAAGCCGTCAAATAATTAGGAGATACAAAGTCAAGGTTTTAAAAAGGATTAAAAGGTTACAACTTTTAGCATTCTCAGGTTAGCAAATGTCCAAATAAGTGTTGCCCTGGCACCCTTAATTCAGTCGTCTTGTGCCTTTGCGTGATGATGCAGATTTTAGTTACATGATCCCATGTTATTTTTTCGCATCAGGACCCCTGCCTTATTCAGTGCACAAGATTTTCTGCTCTGGGGCTGTGTATTGAAGGAGTCTGTTGTCTGTAGGATCCCTGCCTCATTTATTGCAGAGTTAATGTTGAGTGGGCAATGCTCATTCTGGTGTTTCCTAACTTGAAAGTGCTTGACTTTGAAACCTTTTAATCCTTTGTGTATTTTCTATTTTTTATGGCTTACAACACTGATGAGACCAACCTTTATGACAAAGGGTATTTTTTTGTTTGTGACATATCTGTTATTTGTCTCTTCAGTGTCAATAGTGTGTACTTTACAAGACAGAAAAAGTATAGACACTCCCTAATACAAAGACCTTATGATCTAAGGAAGACGGACACATACAAAGAAACCAGGATGTGTAAGGACTGGGAATATCTTTTTCTCTCTTTCTTTTGAAGTCATTTATACTTAATTATTATTATTTATTATTAAAGAAAGGGTGGTGCATTGGGGAAGTTGTGTGGTGAGGATGTTCCATGCAGAGGGAACAATATGGAAACACACGAAGAATGGAATGAGAGAAAGAAACACCCATGGTATTGGTGCTAGCTGTACTAGTAAAGCAGAAAGGGAGGGAGGTGATGTACAAAAGGACTAGACTGTTGATTATTGCCTGTCCCTGTAAATAGCCCTGTAATGAGGTGGCTTGGCATTTTAAGGACTGGAGGCCTTAGCTCAGCCAACCCTAGCTGCTAAGAAGGCCCACCTGAACACGGATCAGCTGATTCTCTTACTGATCATCTGGGAGCAGAAGAGGAAGTGGCTGAGAGAATTGCAGGAGCTGCAGAGAAAGGAAGGAGCAGCAAGGAAGGTTAGAGACAGAGTCTGGCAATAGTCTCTGCTCTCGGGGTCTTTCCTTCAAGGTTAAGGCCAGCAGCAAAATTGCCATATGCTGTTATTCTCCTTTTGGTTCGTTGTCTCTTGGAAAATAAATAAAACCTGGCTGGAAGGGCCAGTGAGACTGATCTGTTGTGAGTGCAGCTGTGGAGACTGGAGGAGGGAGAGATGGATGGTAGGGTCGTACAGATAGACTCAGGCCACCAGGGGATGTTTGGGAGAAGGTCATGAGCAGGGGAGGAGTGGGGTTTGGGAGGAGACTGCTCTACAACAGGGCCAAACGGGAACCCTGAATTTGTGCACCCACCAGCTTTCCTGAGGTTTCAAGTTCTAAACTCCAACCTGGTGGGAAGGCGGTTGTTCAGAACCATCCATAAGTCACATTTAATTAGGCTGCAAAGTTTCACAGGCACAAGATCATGCTCCCAGAGTTCAAATAAATTGGAAAACCAGCATCATACATTGCATGTAGCACCCTGGGCCGGCAAACAGGATGGAACATGGCAGGTACCATTGCTGGAGCAGGCTTGCTGCATACCGGGGAACAAGTCATGCTCTCCGCCACACTGTTACAGCCCCTTGGGAATCAATGATGAGAATTATGTTAAATCTACTCAGGACCAATACACCAGCACAGTGTAACCACATAATCGTGCAGGCTGGCCATACCTTGACCTTCCCCTAGATTGCTCCAACCTGCCTTGTATGACAGGCGCTGGGTCAGGGAGCCAGGGGATGGGTTCTACATCAGCCACAGAGCCCATATCTCCTCAGTGGCAGAAACCTTTGCAAAACTTTTAAAGATAATACATCTACATGTGATTATCCCCTGTCCCCAAGAGAAATATGGTATATTTTAATGAATCTGCCCATGCTTGTCTTGATGATCAGAGCTAAAAAGTGCTACAGGGATTCTCCCTCAAAACAATGCTATGCCAAATATAAACACACTTGCATCCTATACTTTGAAATCAAGAAAGACAACATCTCTCAGAAGGTAGGAGTGAACATTATTACCATTACAATAGAACTGAAATCTCCTTTTGTTTTTATATCAGGAAATAACTCTCTTCAAGTCACCTTGCCCAAGACAGAAATGTGCAGAAGTCAACTTGTTGATTATTTGAATCTGAAATGCAGCCATATTTTTCTTTCAGGATAAAATTATAGTTCTGAAGGGGCACTGCTCTCTGGTGAGGACATCAGAAGATGTGGGAGCAGAAAGGAGATTGTTCTGAGTCTTTCACATGACTTCTCTCTCGTAGTCCATACCTTGGGTGACTTTCTGAGTGGATTATTGACATGTTCTCTGTCATGAGAAACTCAGCCCAAGCACAGATATTGCCCAATGCAGCTGTCCACTAAATTGCAGGGGATATTACACCTAAGAAGAAATCCTGGGTCATTGAAACTAATGGGAATTTTGCCATAGACTTCAGTGTGGCCAAGATTAAATATGTGGGGAGTGATGGTCGAGCATTCTCACTGGGGGCTCTTCTAAACCTGGAGGTCATTTCCCTGGGTACACAGGTCAAAACTCTGCATTTTCAAGGCACAGTGTAAGGCTCAGCTCTTTCTCTGACTGCTGTGTGGAGGTTTGGTTGTGGTGAGCTGAGTCCAATGGAAATAAATCATTTCCGTGAATTGAATGGCCTTTCAGTGATATGGCCAGCTGAGTTGCTCTACTGAGCATTATGTAGAATGTGTTCACATTCCTCTTTTCGCTGATGTTTTTAACTCCATCTTTCCTTGAATTATATAAAGGGGAATTCGACAGCCTCTTTGGAGAGAACTTTTTGCTTGCAGATAGATAGATAGATCTGAGCACTGTGAACAGGCAGGAGAGCTCTTTTAGCATCAGTCCTGCTCTTCCTTTAAAAGTGGGGGTAGGAAATAGTAACATTATAGGAAATTTCTATTAAGCTCTCTGATCTCTGGTTCAGAGTCTCTCTTGAGAAGGAATTTGGTCTGCAGGGGCATTTGGCTTCACCGGTCTTTTTATGAAACACTGAATAAACACACAGTAATTGCCAGATTGGATCAGACCTGAACTCCGTCTAGTGTCTTGTCTCTGATAGTGGCTAGTACCAGATGTTTCCAAAGAAGGTTTAATGACCTTCAATAGTCAGATGTGGAATAATCAGCTCTTCCCCGCATCTCGCCCTGAACTCTAATAGCTAAAGATTCATTTAAGCCCTGAAGCATAATGTTAGTATCCCTTAAGCATCCGGATCCATACACTATGCTATATAAAGCTGTCAAATCCCTCCAGTTTCTTTGTAATTCTGCTTAACAGCACTCCTAGGATCCACAGATATTTCCCAACTTCTCTGCTCACCCATAATACAAGATCAAACCAGCAAGGTACTGAGCATGCTACCTCCAATCCAAAGATTAAGGCTTAAATGACCTATTGTTCTTTGCTTGGACGCATTTGATGAAAGACGTCAAATCCTTCTTCCTTGGTACCGTCTGTAGAACTGCACATTAACCAAGCTGCCTTTGAAGTTGAATAATCATTTTATTTGTAGTATTTGTCTGAATGCCGACACACTGACATGCTATTTGGCCAAAACCAAAGAGTGGGTAAAGAAATAAATGACACGTGTGTGTATGTACGGCATGTGTATGAATATGTACGTACACACACACACACACACACACACACACACGCACTTTTTCTTCATCTTTGGCCACAATAAACATACCACACATACATACCTGCTGATCACACTCGATGTTCTCTACCTTTTAACTTGCCAGGGGTGTTAGGAATGAGACCCACGACATTCTCATAATTTCACAAACTGGAATGTGCGACATGAGCTAAATACAATTAACGATTATATGATTTGGCAATCACTATTGTGACACGGGCTGAGGAAAGAGGTGCATTGAGGATATTGCCATAGGATGAAACAGCTTTACAGGCAGTTTGATCCCAACTCAATAATCATAATAGAATATTATTATTCTTATCTCTATATAGTTAGGTTAAAAGGTAAATCTATTCAGACAATATTTTTTTCTTATCATTATAAATGTTCTGAAAATATGTTCACTGTTGTTAATTTTCTCACAAATATTCATCCCTGGCTACACACTTTTAGTCTGATCTTTAGAAGTGTATGAGTGGTAATTTTTCAGCAGCCAAAGAACAAGAAGCTTCAGGATTTAGTCAGTATGGCAGTAGTGTCCAGAAGGGATAAATTTGGAAGTTCCATTTTTGAACTATTTCCTTAATGAATGTATGTGCATCCTGTGTACTGCCTGGTCGCCAATGATTTAAAAACACGAAGGCAAATTTCGGTGCTTGAAACTGTCACCCAATATCCGGAGAGTGTGATGCAAACTGTGTCTTCCTCCTTCCCATGTTATTGTTCCCAGGTATAATGGAGATCCACGGATCCTAAGTCTACACTGATCAGTGAAATTAAAATATCAGCTGAATCAGGGTCAAAATGTAAATCAGACTAAATAGCAGGATAATGCACTTTCCTAGAGATAAAGGATTTTTTTTCTCCCTTAGAAGAAGTGAAGGAGTTCTGGGTTTTCCCATCAGTTGTTACAGGTTCCATTCCACAACTCAAAGGGTCTCTGTGCATATGACCACAGTTCTTTATATTAGCATACACCATTTTCATAAGAACTAATGCCTTCCTTTATGGTTGATCCCGCAGCGAGCGCCCCAGGCTGAATGAATGGCTGGAGGAAATTGTACGACAGTGACCGAGTTCATTCTCACAGGACTGACAGACCGTCTGGAGCTGCAGGTCCCCCTCTTCACAGTGTTCCTAGTGATCTACGGTATCACCCTGGTGTGGAATCTGGGAATGATGGTTTTAATCAGGATCGATCCCCGACTTCACACCCCCATGTACTTCTTCCTCAAGAATTTGTCCCTCGTGGATGTCTGTTACTCCACAGTCATCACTCCCAAGATGCTGATGAGCTTCTTAGCCGAGAGGAAAGCTATTTCCTACACAGCTTGCATGATCCAATATTTTAGCTTCATATTGCTTGCCATCTCTGAGTGCCTTCTGCTGGCAGCAATGGCGTACGACCGTTATGTAGCCATCTGTAACCCGCTGCTGTACACAGTCATCATGTCACCAAAGCACTGCCTACGGCTGGCGGCTGGATCATATCTATGGGCCTTCCTGAACTCTGTGATACACACAAGCGGTTTGCTAAGATTATCCTACTGCCACTCCAATATCCTGAATCATTTTTTCTGTGATATGAACCCCCTTCTAAAGCTCTCCACTTCTGGCACCTATGTCAACGAGCTACTTGTCTTCCTCTTTGGCAGTCTGATAGAGGTGATCAGTATTGGGACCATCCTCATCTCATACATCTTAATTATTGCAACTGTGCTGCAGATCCGCTCCATCGACGGCAGGTGCAAAGCCTTCTCCACCTGCACCTCCCACCTGACGGCTGTCTCCATCTTCCACGGGACAATTCTCTTCATGTACTTCCGACCCAGCGCCAGCTACGCACTGCACACAGACAAAATGGCCTCCGTGTTCTACACGGTGGTGATCCCCATGCTGAACCCCCTCGTCTACAGCTTGAGGAACAAGGATGTGATGGATGCCCTGAGGAGAGCAATAGAGACAAAATTGAGGGCCCATTTTCCCCCAAAGGGTGTCTTAATAGGACAACCAAATCCTTCAACGGCTGCTCTGCACACATAGGGCTTGGCTCCACTATGGGGTGGATCAATGCTGCGGTGATCGATTCACTGGGGGACAAGTTAGCAGGTCTAGTGAAGACTCACTGGATCGACCCCGATTGTTCTGCCATTGATTCTGGTACTCCACCAGAATGAGATGAGTAAGGGGAGTCAACAGGAGAGTTTCTCCTGTAGACTCAGCGAAGTGTGGACCCAGCAGTAAGTAGATCTAAGCTACGTCTATTTGAGTGACACTACTAACACAACTCAAATTATGTAGCTTCGATTGACCTGTTCCCTTAGTGTAAACTAGGCCATGTGGTCTGATTCAGAAAGTCCATAAGCACATGTTTAAGTATGTCTCCCTTTGACTTCAGTGGGACATAACCATATGTTTAAAGTTAAACATGTATTTAAGTGCGGCCTCAGACAGACATGCTTTTCTGAGTAGACACCTTATGTGCATAAAAAGGCCATGTCAGTTATAAAATGATGATTTGGCTCCCCTGTACAGATAGTAAAATACTTTGATTTTTCAGTGTAAGATGTAAGAGTGTGATTCAAATATTGCTTAGAATTACTGAATAAAAGGGAAAAGTTCACACTGCAACCATTGAGTCATGAGCAATAACAAGGACTGGTTTGATACTCCAAAAACATTGACAGATATTTGTTCAAATACATTTTGTGATTTTGCTTCAATCAGATCCACAGCCCAGCTCATCTGTTTTTCTGGAGACACTTTTGTGCGTGTAATTATGTTGAAAACTGTGTCTGTTGAAAGGGAGAATGTCATGAATGCTCACTCAGATATAATATTTTGTCAGTACTCACACCAAAAATCTCCCCCGCCCCCACCCCACACACACGCACATAACTCTTTGGTCACCTAAATTACCTGGTCTTTAATTGCAACTCCTAAACTCACAAACATATACAGACACATTTTCAAGGATAGTCATTGTTGGTGAATGCCACGGTTATTGGGACTCAATGTAAAAGACCTTGGGCCCTATTTTCCTAAGTGCTGAGTACATGCAGCTCCCCTTGATTTCAGCTGGAGTGATGGATCTTTTATTTCTGGAAATGAGGGATTGAGGGGACTGAAGTTGGGCACCAAAATCACTAGCCATTTCTGAAACTTTTCGACACGGCGAATTACAACAGTGAATACCTGAAGCACCAGTCACCTCAGGGTACGTCCACACTGCAACATAAGCCCAGGGTTTGAACTCCTGCTCAAGTCAACTCAAACCCCCCTCCATCTTCACATAAATTGTACTAAGCAAGGGCTCAAAGACCGGGTCCGACGACCCACAGTGATAGAAGGTCTGAGCCTGAGTCAAGCTAAGACCCAGGGTTTATGTTTTTTATTGCTGTGCAGTGTAGATGCAGCCCCTCTGGACTCCTGCTCTGGGAGTCAGCCAAAAATATCCCAAAGGCTGAGTTTCTTTGTCCTCTGGACAATAAAGTGTTCCCACACTGCACCACGAACAAAAAGCTAGAGTGGTCACATTTTGGAAGCGTGCTAGGAACTCTGGGATATGGGTGGTTGAAATGGGGATCCGTGTAGATTCTGGAGCCCCAGTTTGGGACCCAGGATACAACAATCCCTAACCTGGGGTTACAAATGAGTATAGATTCTCAAACCCGAGGTTAACAAACTCAGGCTCTGCAAATGTGAGCTCTACTAGCCCAGGGCTTACACTGCAGTGTAGACATGTCCTCAGAGAGCTAGTGAGTCACTGTGGTGTGGGTGTGTGTCCAGCACAATGGGGCTCTGGTCTCAGTTTGCACCTCCAGTCACGACTGTAAAAGTGAGAACATTGAACTACGGGCAAATTTCAACCACCTGCCAGGCTCCTGCTAAGATCCTTTGATTTCATACGTATGACGCAGCAGAGCTCCCCTCAGGAAATGGAGAGATTGAACTAATCTGTGGAATCCCAGTCTAACCCCTAGGCCCGCTGCCTTTCAGACCCATGACACCCAGTCAAACATTTCCCCTCTTTTTCATGTTTTTTGTTCCCTTCTGCCTCTGGCTGCTGCCACCCCCTTTCTGCCCTCACCCATACACCGTTTGGTTTTATCTGAGTCCAAAACACAGCTCAGACCCAGGGCAGGGGACAGAGCAAGTTTAAAGGCTGGGGAGCCTCCTGCATGGCCTACAGAAGCAGCGGAATCCGAGAACTGTGCAGGCAGAGGAAGGGGGCAAAGAACAGAGCCACACCCGCTACCAGCACCAGCCATCTTAACAGAAAGCATCACCCAGCCCATCACATAGAACCATAAGACTAGTCATACGGCGTCAGACCAATGGTCCATCTAGCCAAGTGACCTGTCTTCCACAATGGCCAATGCCAGATGTTTCAGAGAGAATGAACAGAACAGGGCAATTATCCAGTGATCCATCCCCTGTCATCCACTCCCAGCTTCTGTCAGTCAGAAGTTTAGGGACATCCATAGCATGGGATTGCATCCCTGACCATCCTGGCTAATAGCTTTTGATGGACTGATCCTCCAAGAACTTATCTAATTCTTTTTAAAACCCAGTTATACTTTTGGCCTTCACAACATCCCCTGGCAATCAGTGTCATCTGCACAGCTCTACTGCTGACAGTTGAAATTCTTCTTATACACCTCAAATATTGGCTTGTGTTTTAGGAACTGAGTTCCAGACCCTAGGTTGTTGTATACTTTCATTGAAGTCACTTGAAGTCAAAGGAGCTACACAAATGACAGCAAATGAGGATCTGGCCCTGAAAATAAGGAGTTCTACTGATATATCTTATTTTTATTAGTTAGTTTATCCAAGGGAAGGATCAAGAAGTGCCTTAAGCATGCTAAATATGTGCCTGTGTGAGACAAAGATTTCCAATCGGGTAAGGATCTTCAATTCTGCAGACAGAGGCATAAAATTCAGTGGCTGGAAGCTAAATAAACTCAGTCAAGATATGAGGTGCACCTTTTCTTCCTGAGGGTAATTAATTATTTGAACAAATTACTTATTACTGCGGTGGATGTTCCATCATGTAATGTCTTGAAATCAAGGCGAAATATCTTTCTAAATCATATACTATAGCTCAAAGAGAATTCAGGGGCTCGATGGATAAATTAAGGGGTGAGGGACTTGCGCCTGTGTTATGAAGGAAGTTCAACTAGATGAAGGTATTGTTCCTTTCAGCATGTTTAAGTCACTTTAAACAAATCTAGGAATCTGAGTCTCTTTATGTCTTCCCAACACATCTTGATCTCTGACCTATAACGATACAGAACAATAACCCTGTTATCTCTGTTCAGAATATGACATTTCTTTCAGCAGCTATTCGCACATCCCATAGCAGTGTGGAAGTGGAGACACTGAGCGAAAGCCTGGGCTTAACAAGACACGTATAAATCTGGAATAACTTTATAGATTTCACTGGCTTAACGATGGCATAAGCGCCTGAGCCAAAGGTGCTGAACTCAATGACAGCTTTCCATTGACTTCAGATCAAGGCATAGAATTTGATGCACTACTTAACTCTTCCTTGTTGGGAAGAGTCATCTCTACCTATATCTCCTCCCATCCTGAGCCAGGACCTGGGGGTCTTGCCAAGATGCTCCAATACAATGCAAGGCTCTCTCAGTCTCACTAGCTGCAAGAAAAGAGAGTTCCCAAAGAACAGCAGCAAAAGGGTTAAGGATCATAAAGTTTAATTCTACAGACACAAAACTGTACTTCTCTGCTAACAATGCCCATTGCAACTGACGTTCAAGGTATGTCTTCAGATGCTGGTATTTACAGATTCCCAATATATTTGATTATCGTCATTATGGTTATACCCAAGAGCATATCTAGTGTTGCAGCAGGTGAACGAATACTTTGATCAATACTGAGAGCAAAAGGCCAAACAGGAAGGAAGGGCCGGCAGTCTGGGTGCTCGCCTGTAATTTAGAAGACGAGTTAAATTCCTATCTCTGCCACAGATTTGCTGTGTGACCTTGGACAAGTCACTTAGCCCCTCCTTTGAAATTCTGTAAAATGGGGTTAATAGCACTTCCTTATTTCACAGAGGTGTTCTGAGGACACAGTCATGAGAAGGTTGTGAGATACTCAATTGTTGCAGTAGCTGGAGCAATATATGTCCTTTAGATACATCGCAAATACCTTACTTATGTTGGGGAATGCTGATCCACAGGAGCTGTCCCATTCACTACTGCAGGAATAAGATGTCACCCCTCAATAAGAGTCCAGTGATGTGGCTCAAACAGATGTGGAAAATGGTTAACATTATCAATAAGAACATTCCTATAACCGAGCCATTGGAACGCCTTTGGTGTGGTGTGTGTGTGTCCTTTCTAGTAGATACTACACCTGACATTCATAGCGCAGGGCATTTTTGCATGAAAAGGAGATAGAAGGGAGGGGAGTTGAATTAATAAGAAATTTGTTTCATATGAATTCCCAAAGTCCTGCCCCTTCCTTTCCTCCTCTGTGGCAAATATCCTAAACTCTGGATTGAGACATGAAGGATTCCATAGGCCAGATGCTTTGAAAATGATCCACTAGCTGATTCAGAAATGACCATTAAAAGGAAGAGAGACATGCCATGGAATAAAGCTGTGGATAGAGGTGAAAGCATTTGAAGAAAAGCAGGGCCCAGTTGTGACAGGGTATGGCCAGACTGCAGTATTTTGTGGCTATACTGTGCTGGTGTAATAGCCCTGAGTAGGTTGAAGATCATTACATAAAAATGGACATACTGGGTCAGAGCAAAGGTCCATCTAGCCCAGTGTCCTGTCTTCCAACAGTAGCCAGTGCCAGGTGCCCAGAGGGAATGAACAGAAAAGGTAATGATCAAGTGATCCATCCTTTGTTGCTCATTCCCAGCTTCTGGAAAACAGAGGCAAGGGACACCATCCCTGCCCAG
Source organism: Chelonia mydas (assembly GCF_015237465.2). NCBI lineage: Eukaryota > Metazoa > Chordata > Testudines > Cheloniidae > Chelonia > Chelonia mydas. Next base: position 32,723 of record NW_025111297.1, on the reverse strand, counting down.
CCTGGCTAATCTGGAGCAATGATGGACCAATCCTCCATGAGTGTATCTAGTTCTTTTTTGAACCCTGTAATAGTCTTGGCTTTCACAATATCTTCTGGCAAGGAGTTCCACAGGTTCACTGTGCATTGTGTGAAGAAATACTTCCTTTTATTTGTGTTAAACCTGCTGCCTATTTATTTCATTTGGTGACCCCTAGTTCTTGTGTTATCAGAAGTAGTAAACAACACTTTCTTAACTACTTTCTCTACACCAGTCATGACTGTATAGACTTCAGTCATATCCCCCCCTTAGTCATCTCTTTTTCAAGCTGAAAAGCTCCAGTCTTATTAATCTCTCCTCACATGGAAGCCGTTCCATACCCCTAATCATTTTTGTTGCCTTTTTCTGAATCTTTTCCAATTCCAATATATCTTTTTTGAGATGGGACGACCACATCTGCACACAGTATTCAAGATGTGGGCATACCATGGATTAATATAGAGGCAAGATGATATTTTCTGTCCTATTTTCTATCCCTTTTTTACTTATTCCCACCAGTCTGTTCTCTTTTTTGACTGCCGCTTCACATTGAGTGGATGTTTTCAGAGAACTGTCCACAATGACTCCGAGATCACTTCCTTGAGTGGTAACAGCTAACTTAGACCCCATCATTCTCATCACTGATTCCCAAGGGGCTGTAAGAGTGTGGTGGAGAGCATGACTTGGTCCCCGGCATGCAGCATCCCTGCTTCCACAATGGTACCTGCCATGTTCCATTCTCTTTGCCGGCCCAGGGTGCCATTTGCAATGTACAATGTTGGTTTTCCAATTTATTTGAACTCTGGGAACATGACCTTGTGTCTGTGAAACTTCGCAACCCAATTAAATGTGACCTATGGATGGTTCTGAACAGTCACCTTCCGACCGGTTGGAGTCTAGAACTTGAAACAGCAGGAAAGCTGTTGGGTGCACAAATTCAGGGTTCCCGTTTGGCCCTGTTGTAGAGCAGTCTCCTCCAAAACCCCACTCCTCCCCTGCTCATGACCTCCTCCCAAGCACCCCCTGGTGGCCTGAGTGGTCCTGCAGAACTCTGCCATCCATCTCTCCCTCCTCCAGGCTCCACAGCTGCACTCACAACAGATCAGTCTCGCCGGCCCTTCCAGCCAGGTTTTATTTATTTTCCAAGTAGGGTGACCAGATGTCTGGATTTTATAGGGACAGTCCTGATTCTTGGGTCTTTTTCTTCTAAGAGCTCCTATTACTCCTCACCCTGCCCCGACTTTTCACACCAGCTGTCTGGTCACCCTATTTCCAAGAGAAAACAAACAAAAAGGAGCATAACAGTATAAGACAATTTTACTGCTGGCCTTAGTCTCTGCTCTCGGGGTCTTTCCTCCAAGGTTATTGCCAAACTCTCTGTCTCTAGCCTTTGATGTCTTTTTATGTTATGGCACTATAGCTTCATTCCATTTTGCACATATATGGAAAAATCATAAGTAGTATTCCTAGGAGCACAAGAAGTGGATTTAAGTGATTGATGATTCAGAGAAAACTTCCCTGGACTGACCAGAGCATATGAATATTCAAATGTCAGTGTGTGAGCAAGCTTGCTAGTGCTATGAATATTGATAGCCCCATCACACTAGTACTTCATAATGGGTACTAGTACATCACAATCGTACATCTTTATAAATTGATTGGACTACATGTATCCTTTATCTGTCCCCACATCATACTCGCAAGTCAATGGAGTTACTTCTGGGATGAATCTGTCTCAGGGTTTACAAAGTCCAAAGAAAGCCAAACAAAGCAGACCCTTGATATAATTTCATGATCACCAGAGAAACTCTTTCATAGGTTGGAGAGAAGATAAAGAAGTAAATTGAAGCACTCCCATAAAAATGTCCAGGACTGAGATCTATGGTGCTGAACTAATATGCACTGGAGAGACTCCATTGAGTCCAATGGTCAATGGCTCTGGTCCTTAATGAATGACAAGGGGGCTGGTATAGTTTTTTCAGATCGATTTGAATGAGAAGGGGCAGCTCTTTTTTTTATACACAGCTGTTCTCTGGGAGAAGGTGCCACTGTACAAATTGTCTTGGCAAATTGTCTTAACTTCAGTTACACTACAAATAGGTTTACTTATTCATTACTCTGGCAGAGCAAGTGTTAATATTGACATTATTTCTGTATCATGAGTCTTATGTTGTTTTCCTAACCATTCCCAATAGGTTTTCTTGCCTAATTAGATAATGACAGAATTGCTCAAAAACCAATGTTTTAATGAGCAGCTTATTATAATCCATAATAATGGATGCTGTCTACAAAGTTCTCCAAACTTTGGAGAATTATGTCAATATGAACCTTACTGGCATAACCAGTGCTGGACAATAGCATTTACTCTTTCCCTTTTTTCCCTCTTTCAATATCTTCACTTTCGGGCCAAATTCATAGAATCACAGAATATCAGGGTTGGAAGGGATCTCAGGAGGTATCTAGTCCAACCCCCTTGCTCAAAGCAGGACCAATCCCCAATTTTTGCCCCAGATCCCTAAATGGCCCCCTCAAAGATTGAACTCACAACCCTGGGTTTAGCAGGCCAATGCTCAAACCACTGAGCTATCCCTCCCCCTCATCTCTAGCAACATTCTTTTATTCTATATAGGGCTATATTTGGCCCATTGTGTCCAAAGCCATGACAAATCAACCAGGTCACTGCGGCGTGAGTCTATGATCCTTGCTCACATTGACTAGCACTTACTCATAGCAGGAGCCCCAATGAGATCAAGTTCTACTCAGTGCAAGTAAAGTAAGATCGGCTTAGGTTCCAAATAAACTAAAAATTTTAATGCGCACAAGACAGACAAGAAGGGGTTTTATCCCATACATAACAACATGTTAGAGCATCTCGAAACTATAGGCTCGATTCTGATTTCCTTAAACTGAATAGCCCCTTACTGTGAGAGTGGTCTCATGGACTCCCACCTGCTGAAAAAGTGTGGGTAAGGGCATAAAAATCTGTCATTAAAAAGCCACGAAACTATGTTAAGGAAATAAGCAGAATCTCTTATTTAATCTGGAAGAAACAGTGCAATCCTCAGAGTGTTTTATGTCAATGCAACATTAATATAAATCAGTATTGAAACTGATGGTGAAGTGAAATACAATTGGCCAGATTCTAAGCTAGTGTAAATCAGCATCACCCCATTGATGCCAAAGGGGCAGAAAGCCCAACTAATGTAATGTAACTTGATGGAGTGCCACTTAAATTAATGTGGCTATATCTCCAGTCGGTGTAAATCATCTTTGCCCCATTGAAATCAATTCCATAGGGCTAAATTGAGTGGAAATCCATCAACCTCAACAAAAAACTCACAGATACAGATTGAAATCAATGGCGCTCCAGCTCCAGTTGGTGTAAGCTAGCATCACTACATTGCAATCAATGGGGTCAGATCCCCACAGGTGAAAATCAGCATTAGCTCCATTGGTGCTAATTCGTGAGACCCCAAAGTAAATAGGTGGAGCGCTACTGAACGCATTGGGCCAGAACCATAACTAGTCAAAATTGGTGTCTTTCCATTGAAGTCAGTGGGGCTACACACATTGATACAAGAAGAGGATCTGGCCCTTATGACCATAGGATTTCCCAAGGCACATAAATGACTTAGGGGCAAAAGCCCCTTATTGTGGCAGCAGTCTGGCTTGTTATAGCCAATTGGCAGATCATCTCCTTAACTTGTAACCTGGTGTAGATATGTAACCCACACACCGCCTGGGTGTGGTGCTCTGTCCCATCTGGTGGCACTGAGACCACTCAGAGAGAGTTTAATGAGTCTACCCTACATCCTTAGTTAAGAGCCATGTTGCTTTTAGCTCATGTGGTAGAGGCTCATGTACTAAGCTGCAGAGGTCCCAAATACAATCCCGACCGCCGAAGACTGGGGTCTGTCGGTGTTACAGATGCACATCAAATTATCCAGCCACAGGGGCAAGTGTGAATTGTGTGATGTTCATAGCTTCCCAACATTAGCCTTAATCCTAACCATACCCCTGCAGAGTTTGGGGAAGTTCTGGGGCAGACTCTTGTTCCATGACTGAACTAACCTGTAGAAGCTACCAGTTCCCCTCGGTCTCATAGAAACATGGGGATTGCCAGACAGGATCAGACACAAGGTCTATCTAGTCCAATAGCCTGTCTATGACAGTGGCTTATACCAGATGCTTCTAAGGAAAGCGGAAGAAGCTCATAGTAGGCAGATGTGGGATAATCTTCCCCCAACATTAGGTCATTGGAGAAGGAAAATAGTGGTATATTAGGTGATGGTCTGTTTCCATCTTGTCATTTGGTCAGAGGCCCATGCAGTGGTTATTCTGAGGTTGTTTAATCAGTTCTCCCTAAGAATCATCTGCATTGTCAGCTTTGTCCACAACCCTCCCTGACTTTGTATAGGTCCATATCTGAGTCTGCACTGGGATCAGAGTGAACCTCACATGATCTATGAGTTTGATGGAAATATTTTCCACATACCAGGCCCGGAGTTCTCTCTCTGATCCCGCATGATTGACATGTACTGTTCTCTGCAGTCCTGGCCTCCTTACAATTCTGTCACGGTAGTGCTGGAATTGAGATTGTGTGATCTTAGCACACCAGGAGTTGAGCACAGTCTAACAAAAGAGAATATAAAATAGATGGGCCTGTAGATTTAACATCGTCCTCTATTGAGATGCAATTTCAGAACAGCTCAGGTATTTGTATGATTTCAGCATCCTTTTACCTGAGTTTCAATCTACAGAGGGCATCCAGACCAAAGCACTAATGGTAACTGCAATTCACCTTTAAATCAAGAATAAGAGGCCTGTGATTTACAAACAGACTCTCATGAGGTCTAGCCTTACTGAGTACAACAAACTGCAGACACCCTCTAAGTAGAATGCTGGAAGTGTGCTACTCCCATAATAACCCGGTGGTCAGTGGTTTGAAACCAGGGTCAGCTAGCCCTGGCCTGTTTATTATTTACGGGTATAAAATGGCTATGACTAAAGTTAGTCTGGAAAGTGGAAGAAAGTTTCTAACCATCAGAGGAGGGAGATTCAGGAACAGCCTCCCATTAGAATCAGTGGAGTTATACAATGATTTAAAGTGGAGCTGAATAAGTTTATGAATGGGATTATATCATATTGCTGCCTGCAACAGCAGTAGACTGGACTCAATGACCTCAGGGGGTCACTTCCTGTCCTATGTTGCTCTTGGGATTGCCAATATTAACGAGCCTGCATTATGCACAACCATTTTTGTGCAATTCAAAGAAATAGTGCAACCCGAGAAATCAGGATGGTGACCCAGAGGACTTGCCTCCTCTCTCACAGCTGTTTATTGATTATTTTTTAAAATCAGTAACTACATTTATTGAGAAAATATCTTCCTGTATATCATCCTTCTAAAGGCGTCCTTCACTCCTTGTTTCTAAGGCTATAGATCAGGGGGTTCAGCATAGGGAACACAGAGATGACGTTGTCTTGGTCCAAGGTGTCGCCAGAACTGGGTCGTAAATACATAAAATCAGAGTATCGTAGAAGGTAGTGACAGCTGTCAGGTGAGAGGCACAGGTACAGAAGGGTTTGAGTGGATCTTCAGGATGGTGTATTAAGAAGACAGCCTGAAACATAAGGCCATGTTTCAGAGTCCTGGTGTGAGGCCTAAAGCCTGAGCTAAAGTAACCAAAACTTTGCAGATCTAAAGCAAAGCCAAGCTGTGAGCAAGAGGCAGGCCCCGTTCACAGAATCTGGCAAGAACAGGGCTGATATTGCAGAATCACACGTGCTTAACTAGTGCTAGGCACAAGAATATATACGCCAGCACATTCCGGAAAGGCGGTACCAGAACACCTCGATACCAAACACATTCCCCAGAGATAACAGGAGAACGCTGACCCATCTTAAGGATAAGGTCAGGATGACAGCATGATGGATAGAGATGTTTTAATCAAACCAACATGTACAAGGTAATGGGCAGCCCTTGGATCCGTCAATGGGTGGCACCCTAATACGTCAGAGGGTGTCACTCTGATACGTCAGGGGCATTTCGTCACTTGTTTGTATTTGTGTATAAAGATGTATCTCAGAGGGAGTGTCTTTGGCCAGCCTAGGGAGCAGTGCAGAGTCCCACCACTGACTGAGTTGCGTCCATTGACACAAGCATACAGGTCTGACTATCCATCCAGGGGCTAGTACTTTGCTCTATTGACAGTAAACCTGGCCAGGTGCCTTCACTGAAAATTGAGTCTGTGGATTTCTTGGGCTGTTTAATTGAGGTCTGCTATCTCCACAGAGCTGGGACAGCACACTGAATGAACACACACGCAGCCAACATCTGATCACAGATGGCGACGAGGCTGTACATATAAGAGACTATCTAGAACAACTAGCATAGTAATCTTGACAAATATAGTCGACAAGGTGAAATGAATAACATCATTGCGTTGTGTATGTCAGAGCAGGACAGCTTAAGGATGGGGAGGGATGTCAGAGAAGAAATGATTGCTGACCCTGGGGTGAGAGAAAGACACGCTGAATATACAAATTGTCCGGGCCGTTGAATTCACAAAGACACAACATCTATCAGCACACAGGGTTTCCTGGACATGATGACCCTCTACAGCAGTGGGTTACAGATGACTGTGAAGCGGTGAGAGGCCATGGTGGCCAGGAGGCATCATTCATTGGTCACAAAGACACAGACAAAGAAAAATTGCATGGCACACTCAGTGAATGAAATGATTCTATTACTCTCTGCTACAGAAGTCATGAGCACCTTAGGCGCAATGACAGAGGAATAACCAACATCTACAATGGACAGATTACTGAGGAAGAAACACATAGGGGTGTGAAGATGGGAGTCAATCCTGCTTAAAACAGTCATCCCAAGATTCCCTACCAGTGTGATAACATAGCTTAGTAGGAACAACATGAAGAGTGGGACCTGCAGCTCTGGGTGGTCCATGAATCCCAGAAAAATCAACTGTGTCACCATGGTATGAGGCGGCATGGGTGGGAAATCTAAATTTGCAAGTAAACAGGAGCCAAAAAGGGAGCATGTGTAGATTCCTTGTAACAACTCTGACTGCTCCTGTGAAATAGTGTGTCTTGGGGAATGTATTATGGGTTATGCACACACTTCCCCCTGGAGCTAGTGCACCGTCTCCTTACAGAAACACAAAACACTGTGCATTGTTTTACATTCAATTAAATATGTGCAGAGATTCCGCCACAATACGAGAGACTGTCCAAATCTGAATCGTTCCCATGCCAGAAATATCCTTTAGGGCACAGGGCTTTGCCATCCATGTCTCTCCTGCCCGCCCTCTCTGTTGTTAAATCAGATTAGTTTGGAAAGGAGGTAAATCATCTCTTGTAAATGTATAGACAATAATGAATGGTGTAGAACGTTTTCATTTACACTGGTTTTCTCTTCTGGCTCCCATCAATGTCAGTGGGAGTTGATGGCACTTGGCACCACTGAAACTCAAAGCAAAGGTCCTACAAAGGATCTGTGTCTAACGTTGGGAATCCCCAGCAGAAAGATGTTGCAGGGCTAATACGTACCTGTAGAGACATTCATGTCATTGAATGTCTTTTTTTCTTCCTGAAAGCTAGATTTTAAATGGAAAGATCTGCTCAACTTTAGAGAGTCACGAGTACCAAAGGGCAATAATACATGTAGATGACCATATGTTATAGCTAACATAAGGACTGTAGCAAGTTCTAAAAATCATCCCCCCCCCAATGGGTATTGGGTATATCTATGCGCCATTCCAAGGTGTGATTTAGTCATACGCAATCACAGCCAGGAGGCAACATTCACTGGTCACAAAGAAACAGATGAAGAATAGTTGTGCTGCACACTCCATGAAAGGAATGGCTCTCGTCTCTGCTACAAAGGTCATGAGCAGCCTGGGAGCTATGGCTGTGGAATACCCAATATCTACAATGGACATCTGGCTTAGGAAAAAGTACATGGGGGTATGAAGTCGGGTTTCAACCATGATTAACGCTATCATCCCAAGATTCCCCATCAGGCTGACCACATACATCACTAGGAACAACATAAAGAGGGGGATCTGTACATCTGGATGATCTGTGAATCCTACGAAAATGAACTCTGTCACCGTGGTGTGGTTTCTCTCTGCCATTTATTCCAGAAACTCTCTCCTCTGGTGGTGAAAAATAAAAATAAGGATTACAATTAATCAAGGGGCAATAAAGATTGAGTACAGATCCCTCATAATCCCTGTGATTATACACTGTTTCATAGGAACAAACATAATACATCAAAGGACAGTCCTAGGGAATGTTCTCTTTGTATTACCCACATGCTTTCCATTAGAGATAGGATACGTTCCAGCTACAGAAATATTGTATACTCTGTGTTAATATGCATGAAACCATCCAGTGGGTCAAATCTTCTATAAAATAAGAGATATATAGATTGGGAGTGTTTAGTTTAGAAGGGAGGCAAATAATCTCCTCTCAATGTACACAAATAATCAATGCTATAGAGTTTATTCATGGTCATTGATTTTCTCTTCCTAATCCGAACGACCTCAAAGGGCACAAGGGATGCTCAGTGCCCCTTTTATATAGGTGCCTAAATAGAAATTTAGGTGCCTAATATGAGGCAGCCCCAGCGGAAAAGTTTGGTATCACTGTCTATGTAGCCTTAAAGTGTCACTGTCCTATTGGAGTCAGTGTATGTTTTACAGACATTCTTTGTCACCATGTGCATTATTTTTCCTCCCTCCTACAAATCGTCCCAGAGGTACTAACATTTGTAAGAGGTGTGGACTGTAACTGATTCTATGGTTACTTTTGACTCTCAGATTCACAGAGCCTAGAAATGAGAAAATGCGTCTCCTAGGGATAAATACTAAGTCAACCTGTGGAACTCCTTGCCAGAAGGTGTTTTGAGGGCAGGCTTCAAAAAAGAACTAGATAAACTCATGGAGGATAGGTCCATCAATGGCTATTAGCCAGGATGGGCAGGGATGGAGTCCCTAGCCTCTGTTTGCCAAAAGCTGGGAATGGGCGACAGGGGACGGATCACTTGATGATTCCCTGTTCTGTTCATTCCCCCTGGGGCACCTGGCACTGGCCACTGTCAGAAGACAGGAGACTGGGCTAGATGGACCTTTGGTCTGACCCAGTATGGTCATTCTGTTTCTATGGAATTTCACTGCCACATTCACAAAGAGATGCTCAAAAGATAATAATAATGACATTTCTTACCAGTCATGGGGTAGGTGTACACTCAGTAAATTCCATTGTATTTGGTGGAGGAAGTGATGGGCTGGTTTGGCTCCCAATAACTGATGAGGAGGTGTCAATTCCAGAAGCGGCAAAGCTGCTTTTGTAGTGAGCCAGCCACTCCCAGTCCCTATTCGACTCCAGTGACGCCTTCAGAGGACCCAACCACATCAGCCACACCATCAGGGGCTCATTCACCTGCAGGTCTACTAATGTGATATATCCCATCATGTGCCAGCAATGCCCCTCTACCATGTACATTGGCCAAACCGGACACCTCCTCCTCAATTATTGGGAGTGGACCACATCTACCCTGATTGAATCGGCCCTGCCAACACTGGCTCTCCACTTGTGAGGGAACTCCCTTCTCTTCATGTGTCAGGATAACAATGCCTGCATCTGTAATTTTCACTCCATGCATCTGAAGTAGTGGGTTCTTTACCCACAAAAGCTTATGCTCAAATAAATCTGTTAGCCTTTAAGGTGCCACCGGACACCGTGTTGTTTTTGTGGATACAGACGAACATGGCTACCCCCTGATAGAATGTCAGAAGAGATCATTAAAATGTCTTTGATGTCTCCTGGAGGCTGGGGATAATAAATCACAGATTCCAAAATAGAACAGCTCTAACAGGAGAGATTGAGAGAGAACCACACCAGAATATCCCATATTTCAGCAACTAGAGTGCCCACAGGAGAGGTGGGAGACCCCTGGTCAAATCTCTTCTCCTTTGAGGTGGAAGGGGTAGGCATCTGGATGCTCCGAAAGAAGTAGCTTCAGGTTGGGGGGTTGTCTGTCACCTACTACAGGACAGGCCTAACAAAGAAAATAACAGAACGCCACTAGCTGTCACCTTCAGCCCCCAACTAAAACCCCTCCAACGCATTATTAAGGATCTACAACCTATCCTGAAGGATGACCCAACACTCTCACAAATCTTGGGAGACAGGCCAGTCCTTGCCTACAGACAACCCCCCAACCTAAAGCGAATAAAAATGTTGGCTGATTTAGAACAACGCTTCCTCAGCTCTCGTCCCCTAACGCCTCTACTCTACTTGCGCTATATTGATGACATCTTCATCATCTGGACCCATGGAAAAAAAGCCCTTGAGGAATTCCACCATGATTTCAACAATTTCCATCCCACCATCAACCTCAGCCTGGTCCAGTCCACACAAGAGATCCACTTCTTGGACACTACAGTGCTAATAAACAATGGTCACATAAACACCACCCTATACCGGAAACCTACTGACCGCTATTCCTACCTACATGCCTCCAGCTTTCACCCTGACCACACCACACGATCCATCGTCTACAGCCAAGCTCTGCGATACAACCGCATTTGCTCCAATCCCTCAGACAGAGAGAAACACCTACAAGATCTCTATCAAGCATTCTTACAACTACAGTACCCACCTGCGGAAGTGAAGAAACAGATTGATAGAGCCAGAAGAGTTCCCAGAAGTCACCTACTACAGGACAGGCCTAACAAAGAAAATAACAGAACGCCACTAGCTGTCACCTTCAGCCCCCAACTAAAACCCCTCCAACGCATTATTAAGGATCTACAACCTATCCTGAAGGATGACCCAACACTCTCACAAATCTTGGGAGACAGGCCAGTCCTTGCCTACAGACAACCCCCCAACCTGAAGCGAATACTCACCAACAACCACATACCACAAAACAGAACCACTAACCCAGGAACCTATCCTTGCAACAAAGCCCGTTGCCAACTGTGCCCACATATCTATTCAGGGGACACCATCACAGGGCCTAATAACATCAGCCACACTATCAGAGGCTCGTTCACCTGCACATCCACCAATGTGATATATGCCATCATGTGCCGGCAATGCCCCTCTGCCATGTACATTGGTCAAACTGGACAGTCTCTACGTAAAAGAATAAATGGACACAAATCAGATGGCAAGAATTATAACATTCATAAACCAGTCGGAGAACACTTCAATCTCTCTGGTCACGCAATCAGAGACATGAAGGTCGCTATCTTACAACAAAAAAACTTCAAATCCAGAGTCCAGCGAGAAACTGCTGAATTGGAATTCATTTGCAAATTGGATACTATTAATTTAGGCTTAAATAGAGACTGGGAGTGGCTAAGTCATTATGCAAGGTAGCCTATTTCCCCTTGTTTTTTCCCTCCCCCCGCCCCCAGACGTTCTGGTTAAACTTGGATTTATGCTGGAAGTGGCCCACCTTGATTGCCATGCACAGTGTGGGGAGAGTGGTCAGTTTGGATGAGCTATTGCCAGCAGGAGAGTGAGTTTGTGTGTGTGTGGGGGGGGGGGATGAGAAAACCTGGATTTGTGCTGGAAATGGCCCACCTTGATTATCATGCACATTGTAGGGGGAGTGGTCACTTCGGATGAGCTATTACCAGCAGGAGAGTGAGTTTGTGTGAGTATGGGGGTGGGGGAGTGAGAAAACCTGGATTTGTGCTGGAAATGGCCCACTTTGATTTTCATGCAGGTTGTAGGGAGAGTGGTCACTTTGGATAGGCTATTACCAGCAGGAGAGTGAGTTTGTGTGTGTGGTTTTTGAAGGGGGGTGAGGGGGTGAGAGAACCTGGATTTCTGCAGGAAATGGCCCACATTGATTATCATATGCATTGTGAAGACAGTGGTCACTTTGGATGGGCTATTACCTGCAAGAGAGTGAGTTTGTTTGTGGGAGGGCGGAGGGTGAGAAAACCTGGATTTGTGCTGAAAATGGCCCAACTTGATGATCACTTTAGATAAGCTATTACCAGCAGGAGAGTGGGGTGGGAGGAGGCATTGTTTCATGGTGTCTGTGTATAAAATGTCTTGTGCGATTTCCACAGCATGCATCCGATGAAGTGAGCTGTAGCTCACAAAAGCTCATGCTCAAATAAATTGGTTAGTCTCTAAGGTGCCACAAGTCCTCCTTTTCTTATGGCCTTATGTTTCAGGCTGTCTTCTTAATACACCATCCTGAAGATCCACTCAAACCCTTCTGTAACTGTGCCTCTCACCTGACAGCTGTCACTACCTTCTACGATACTCTGATTTTATGTATTTACGACCAAGTTCTGGCTTCACCTTGGACCAAGACAACGTCATCTCTGTGTTCCCTATGCTGAACCCCCTGATCTATAGCCTTAGAAACAAAGAGTGAAGGACGCCTTTAGAAGGATGATATACAGGGATGATATTTTCTCAATAAATGTAGTTACTGATTTTAAAAAATAATCAATAAACAGCTGTGAGAGAGGTGGCAAGTTCTCTGGGTCACCATTCTGATTTCTCGGGTTGCACCATTTCTTTGAATTGCACAAAAATGATTGTTCATAATGCAGGCTCATTAATATTGGCAATCCCAAGAGCAACATAGGACAGGAAGTGACCTCCCGAGGTCATTGAGTCCAGTCTACTGTTGTTGCAGGCAGCAACATGATATAATCCCATTCATAAACTTATTCAGCTCCACTTTAAATTGAGTTAGGTTGTATAACTCCACTAATTCTAGTGGGAGGCTGTTCCTGAACCTCCCTCCTCTGATGGTTAGAAACTTTTTTCCACTTTCCAGACTAACTTTAGTCATGGCCATTTTATACCCGTAAATAATAAACAGGCCAGGGCTAGCTGACCCTGGTTTCAATCCACTGACCACTGGGTTATTATGGGAGTAGCACACTTCCAGCATTCTACTTAGAGGGTGTCTGCAGTTTGTTGTACTCAGTAAGGCTAGACCTCATGAGATTCTGTTTGTAAATCACAGGCTTCTTATTCTTGATTTAAAGGTGAATTGCAGTTACCATTAGTGCTTTGGTCTGGATGCCCTCTGTAGATTGAAACTCAGGTAAAAGGATGCTGAAATCATACAAATACCTGAGCTGTTCTGAAAGTGCATCTCAATAGAGGACGATGTTAAATATACAGGCCCATCTATTTTATATTCTCTTTTGTTAGACTGTGCTCAACTCCTGGTGTGCTAAGATCACACAATCTCAATTCTAGCACTACTGTGACAGAATTGTAAGGAGGCCAGGACTGCAGAGAACAGTACATGTCAATCATGCGGGATCAGAGAGAGAACTCCGGGCCTGGTATGTGGAAAATATTTCCATCAAACTCATAGATCATGTGAGGTTCACTCTGATCCCAGTGCAGACTCAGTCATGGACCTATACAAAGTCAGGGAGGGTTGTGGACAAAGCTGACAATGCAGATGATTCTTAGGGAGAACTGATTAAACAACCTCAGAATAACCACTGCATGAGCCTCTGACCAAATGACAAGATGGAAACAGACCATCACCTAATATACCACTATTTTCCTTCTCCAATGACCTAATGTTGGGGGAAGATTATCCCACATCTGCCTACTATGAGCTTCTTCCGCTTTCCTTAGAAGCATCTGGTATAAGCCACTGTCATAGACAGGCTATTGGACTAGATAGACCTTGTGTCTGATCCTGTCTGGCAATCCCCATGTTTCTATGAGACCGAGGGGAACTGGTAGCTTCTACAGGTTAGTTCAGTCATGGAACAAGAGTCTGCCCCAGAACTTCCCCAAACTCTGCAGGGGTATGGTTAGGATTAAGGCTAATGTTGGGAAGCTATGAACATCACACAATTCACACTGGCCCCTGTGGCTGGATAATTTGATGTGCATCTGTAACACTGACAGACCCCAGTCTTCGGCGGTCGGGATTGTATTTGGGACCTCTGCAGCTTAGTACATGAGCCTCTACCACATGAGCTAAAAGCAACATGGCTCTTGACTAAGGATGTAGGGTAGACTCATTAAACTCTCTCTGAGTGGTCTCAGTGCCACCAGATGGGACAGAGCACCACACCCAGGCGGTGTGTGGGTTACATATCTACACCAGGTTACAAGTTAAGGAGATGATCTGCCAATTGGATATAACAAGCCAGACTCCTGCCCCAATAAGGGGCTTTTGCCCCTAAGTCATTTATGTGCCTTGGGAAATCCTATGGTCATAAGGCCCAGTTCCTCTTCTTGTATCAATGTGTGTAGCCCCATTGACTTCAATGGAAAGACACCAATTTTGACTAGTTATGGTTCTGACCCAATGCCTTCAGTAGCGCTCCACCTATTTACTTTGGGGTCTCACGAATTAGCACCAATGGAGCTAATGCTGATTTTCACCTGTGGGGATCTGGCCCCACTGATTGCAATGTAGTGATGCTAGCTTACACCAACTGGAGCTGGAGCACCATTGATTTCAATCTGTACCTGTGAGTTTTTTGTTGAGGTTGATGGATTTCCACTCAATTTAGCCATATGGAATTGATTTCAATGGGGAAAGATGATTTAAACCCACTGGAGATATAGCCACATTAATTTAAGTGGCACTCCATCAAGTTACATTACATTAGTTGGGCTTTCTGCCCCTTTGGCATCAATGGGGTGATGCTGATTTACACTAGCTTAGAATCTGGCCAATTGTATTTCACTTCACCATCAGTTTCAATACTGATTTATATTAATGTTGCATTGACATAAAACACTCTGAGGATTGCACTGTTTCTTCCAGATTAAATAAGAGATTCTGCTTATTTCCTTAACATAGTTTCGTGGCTTTTTAATGACAGATTTTTATGCCCTTACCCACACTTTTTCAGCAGGTGGGAGTCCATGAGACCACTCTCACAGTAAGGGGCTATTCAGTTTAAGGAAATCAGAATCGAGCCTATAGTTTCGAGATGCTCTAACATGTTGCTATGTATGGGATAAAGCCCCTTCTTGTCTGTCTTGTGCGCATTAAAATTTTTAGTTTATTTGGAACCTAAGCCGATCTTGCTTTACTTGCACTGAGTAGAACTTGATCTCATTGGGGCTCCTGCTATGAGTAAGTGCTAGTCAATGTGAGCAAGGATCAGAGACTCACGCCACAGTGACCTGGTTGATTTGTCATGGCTTTGGACACAATAGGCCAAATATAGCCCTATATAGAATAAAAGAATGTTGCTAGAGATGAGGGGGAGGGATAGCTCAGTGGTTTGAGCATTGGCCTGCTAAACCCAGGGTTGTGAGTTCAATCTTTGAGGGGGCCATTTAGGGATCTGGGGCAAAAATTGGGGATTGGTCCTGCTTTGAGCAAGGGGGTTGGACTAGATGACCTCCTGAGATCCCTTCTAACCTTGATATTCTATGATTTGGCCTGAAAGTGAAGATATTGAAAGGGGGAAAAAAAGGGAAAGAGTAAATGCTATTGTCCAGCACTGGTTATGCCAGTAAGGTTCATATTGACATAATTCTCCAAAGTTTGGAGAACTTTGTAGACAGCATCCATTATTATGGATTATAATAAGCTGCTCATTAAAACATTGGTTTTTGAGCAATTCTGTCATTATCTAATTAGGCAAGAAAACCTATTGGGAATGGTTAGGAAAACAACATAAGACTCATGATACAGAAATAATGTCAATATTAACACTTGCTCTGCCAGAGTAATGAATAAGTAAACCTATTTGTAGTGTAACAGAAGTTAAGACAATTTGCCAAGACAATTTGTACAGTGGCACCTTCTCCCAGAGAACAGCTGTGTATAAAAAAAAGAGCTGCCCCTTCTCATTCAAATCGATCTGAAAAAACTATACCAGCCCCCTTGTCATTCATTAAGGACCAGAGCCATTGACCATTGGACTCAATGGAGTCTCTCCAGTGCATATTAGTTCAGCACCATAGATCTCAGTCCTGGACATTTGTATGGGAGTGCTTCAATCTACTTCTTTATCTTCTCTCTATGAAACCTATGAAAGAGTTTCTCTGGTGATCATGAAATTATATCAAGGGTCTGCTTTGTTTGGCTTTCTTTGGACTTTGTAAACCCTGAGACAGATTCATCCCAGAAGTAACTCCACTGACTTGCGAGTATGATGCGGGGACAGATAAAGGATACATGTAGTCCAATCAATTTATAAAGATGTACGATTGTGATGTACTAGTACCCATTATGAAGTACTAGTGTGATGGGGCTATCAATATTCATAGCACTAGCAAGCTTGCTCACACACTGACATTTGAATATTCATATGCTCTGGTTAGTCCAGGGAAGTTTTCTCTGAATCATCAAACACTTAAATCCACTTCTTGTGCTCCTAGGAATACTACTTATGATTTTTCCATATATGTGCAAAATGGAATGAAGCTATAGTGCCATAACATAAAAAGACATCAACGTTACTCTATTGATTAACATCATGATGTTCTTAAAGTGGCAATATGTGTGTGGGCCAAACTCATTTGGCTTCCAATGCTATTTTCCTTTCAACACTTTAATACCGGTCCAGGATTGGAAACCCCATAGTGCAATCAACAACTGCCTGTGAGCAAATGCACATTTTCAATGAGCAGTTAGACATCCAGTTCCCTGGACAACTCCCTGCAATGGGAGTTTGGTGCCTTTTGAATATCCCCACTTAAACTCCTGCAGACTGAGCCAAATATTGACTGAAGTCAATCGGAGTCTTTTCATTGGCTTCAATGAGATTTGGATCTGTTCCTGGCTGGGGGTGGTTGAAAATTTCCCATCTAAACTTTCTGTTGATGTGGGCGGGCGGGGGAGGGGGAAGCAGTGGTTGCCTGGTAGGGGTATCTGGCCATCCGCAGAGGCTGATCATGAGGTCACCTGAGAGAGAGTAAGATGGTTATAAAAGGGCAAAAGCTGCT
Organism: Chelonia mydas; assembly: GCF_015237465.2. Lineage (NCBI taxonomy): Eukaryota > Metazoa > Chordata > Testudines > Cheloniidae > Chelonia > Chelonia mydas. The sequence goes on along the minus strand of NW_025111297.1, from coordinate 15,752 downwards.
CAATTTGGGCTCTACCTGGCCATGTTTGACCAGCTAGAACTGAGAGGAGCTGCGTGTAGGAGCTAGATGAGGAGGGAGAGGAGCAGTCTTTCTGAACATAGATCAATACACAAGGGGACTCCCAAGGAAAGGATGAGCTAGTGAGGCCCATTGAAGTTAGGATGTGTGTCCTTTTCTAAATGAGCTTGTGCTTTACTGGTGAAGTGTTAGCTCTGCCGTGTTAGATTCCTGTTCAGAGTGTATTCTTTACACATACTGTGTGGCCCTATGGGAGAGTTCAGCTGTAACCCAGAAGGCTCACACTGTTTGGTGGCATTCTAGGACAGGGGGTGTTTAAGCTATGGCAGAGTCTGAAAAGTCATCCCTGAGCCCAGGGACTAGGCAGCTAGATAGCAAGTTCTAGCTCTCCAGAAAGGGTACTAGACAGAGGGCCTGCACCCTGATTGCATGCCTAGGAACCCCAAGACTGCAGCAGTGACTGGCTCCATTCAATCTCTGGCACCTTAAAACAACTGGGGTTCCAAGATGGGATTCCCCTCAACACATGTCAGTCCATATCCAGCAAAGGGATTCAGAGGGGAACTGTGACAAATGCTCCCTTACAATAGTGCACAGACGCTCCCCGAGTTACGCAAATCCGAGATTATGGAAAAAGTTCCGTAAACTAGAAATAGGAGTTTCTTTGGGGTTTTTTTTTTGCGTGTAATGGTCGGAGATACGTTTCCAACTTACGCAAAACTCGAGGTATACGAGGCATTCTGGAACAGAATACTTGCATAAGTCGGGGAGCGTCTGTATTCTTTGCAGCCTTGCAGTCATTCCTGAACATGGGAAACTGAATTTCCAAGATTAACAGTCTTGGATTCCTTTTTTTTTTCGAACAAGCCACAGAATACATTTAAAACAAAGAAATCAGAGCTATGACACAGAGAATTCACTATTAATTCATCACTTGTTTATTGATAAGCACAAATCCCAATAATTATATTAACTGAGAACAAACCTTCCTGTTTATCATCCTTCTAAAGGCATCCTTCATCTCCTTGTTCCTCAAGCTGTAGATCAGGGGATTCAGCATGGTAATTATGAGTATATAAAACACAGAGATGGTCTTGTCTGGGTCTGAGGTGTAGTCGGAACTGGGTTGTAAATACATGAAGATCACAGTCCTGTAGAAAATTGTTACGGCCATCAGGTGGAAGGCGCAGGTGGAGAAGGTTTTGCGTCTGCCCTTGGCAGAGTGGATCTTCAGAATGGCAATGAGGATGTACATGTAGGAGAATAGTACAATGAGAATCGTAGTCATGACCACTATAGTGGACAAGGTGAAATGCACCGTGTTAGCGTTGTGGGTGTGGGAGCAGGACAGCTTAAGGATTGGGGGGATGTCACAGAAGAAATGGTGGCTGACATTGGAGTCACAGAAGGGCAGGGTAAATTATAAATGGAGTCCGAAGAACTGCGTTCACAAAGCCACATATGTAGGAAGCAACCGCTAGTAACACACACAGTCCGTTGACATGACGAGGCTCTAGAGCAAGGGGCTACCGAGGGCTAGGAAGTGATCAGATGCCATTACCGCCACCAGGCAAAGCTTCCTTGGTCAGAAAGTTACAGACAAAGGAAACCTGTGCTGTGCATGCGGCAAGAGAAATGGGTTTGCCCTGAACCCCAAAAGTCATCAGCAACCGAGGTATTACCGACGTCGGCAAGAGACAAACTGCTGAGGAAATAGTGCCTGGGGGTGTGGAGTCAGGAGTTGAACCTGATCAAGACTATCATCCCTAGATTCCCCACCAGGGTGATAACATAGATCATTGGGAACAACAGAAAGAGGGGGACCTGAAGCTCCGGAAGATCCATGAACCCCTGGAAAAGGAAGTCTGTAACCACGGTGTGATTTCCCTCCGCCATTTCTTCCACCCATGATCTCCTCCTTTACAGGGGAAAAGTGAAACATACAATTAAACAGGAGCCAAGAAAGGACCAAGAGCGGATCCTTCACACGCATTCTGACTCCCCTCGGGCTGAGCCGCCGCAATGTACTTGCATTCCCTATGCTCCCTCGCTGCAAGCTGGACATGGGCCCAGGCTCCCTCCTACCTGGAGCAACTCAGGCTGCCTGGTCCAATTAACTCCTCCTTGTACTAGCTGGGCAAGGTGACAGGAAACAAAATGTGAGGTGCCTAGCTGCTCTATGGCATCCGGGAAGGGGAAACCCCACACACAAGGAGACCCCAGAGCTCTGATTAAGATGAATGGGACTGTTAATACTTCTCAGACCTATTGTTTTAGGCAGCCTGCAGACACAAGCAGATGGCACTGCATTGGCTATGCATTGAAGGTCAATTCCACAAAGGGCTGGACAACTGAGGCCTATTTAATGAAAGTGGAGATTCTGGGCCACCATTCTGGAAGCAACAGGGTGAATTCCATGGCAAACTTTGTGACCACAGAATCACACTAGTACAGAAGGACTTGTACTAGCTGAAGATTTATTTAAAGTTTTTTTTTCTGATGTTAAGCTGTCAAGAAGGTAGACATTGATCAGCTGAGAAAGATAAAATCACCTTTGTATGGTAGCATTGATCCAATATTGTGCTTTGATATTTTTTTTATTGAAACTGTATTAATACGAGATAAAAAAGAGCCCCCATGAATGGGGTTGGGTATGGGGTCAACTCTTGAATCCTGGAGGAAGCTGCATCTGAGTGTTCTTCTGTGGTTTCTGTCCTCTCACTATTACTCACCATGGGCTAAACCCTATTATCCCTTGGCTCAAGTCGACCTAGCAGAGCTTAAATGTAAGACATTTCCATGGGGTAGAAAGGATCCTAACGACAGCTGGGTAAAATTCTTTGGCTGAAACTTTTTTTCAGAGAAAAATGCGGATTCAGCTACACCAGAATGTTTGCAAAATTGTATTGTGTTCTTCGGGATGGGAAAACATCGAATAAATTCATTTCCCCACTGATAAACCTTGCTGTTCAGTGTCCCACCTCTGCATGGAGGGGTGAAAGGACAGCTCCAAATCAGTGTTGGTGAGAACAGGGTCTTGTCTGCACTGGGGAGTTATTCCTGAGCAAGGTAATAGGTGAATATAAGGCACTAGAGCTATTCTGGAATAGCTCCTGGTATGGACCCTCTTAATCCACTGGATTAAACTAAACCGGAAAAAGAAAAGTGGCCACATAGGGAGTTCCATTAGAGTCAGTTACTGTAGAGTCAGTTTCCCATGTTGACCAGCCCTAAAGCAGTAGAATTGTATCACTGGTGAGAATAGGGCTAATCAGTAGATAGCAATGATGAGAAACAAAATGTATGATCCAAAGAGTTGTGTGAATACCTGACTTCTTGGTTTGCTGGCTCTTCTGAAACATAAATGAAAAATTTAGTTTCTGATTGAACCTAATTGATTTTTTTTCCAAATTTTTGGCTGACTGACAAGTTGAATGAAATTTTTTTGTTTGATCAGTTGCTGTTTTTCCAATTGTTATATTTTTTAATAAAATGAAAGTAAATTTTGAAACAGTCTTTTAAATGGGAAACTTAAACTATTTAGACCTTTTTGATTTTTCTGAGGTTTTAGTTCAAAGCAAAACAATTCAGTTCATTTGATACAAATTCATAAAATATTTCAGTGAACCCAAATCTGCGTTGCTCAGAAAAACAAGTATTTTAGCCCAATTTCTCCCCACCCCCAGTTCTACTGAACAATATGTCATCTTGCTCAGAGTAAAACTATCCCAATTCAATTTAGTCATGAGGCTCACATTTTCAACAGTGAGGGTGGTTAACCGCTGGAATGAACTACCATGGGAAGTGGTGGATTCTCCAGCTAGAGATGCTGTGAAATCAAGACCCGATGGCTCTCTGGAAGACACACTTAATAAAACACAAGTTAATGGGCTTAATACAGAGGGTAACTGTATCAAAGTGTGACCTGAGTTATACAGTCGGACTAAATGATCTCATTGTCCCGTCTAGTCCTTAAAATATACGATCAATTTATAGCATTGATGTTAGTAAACCTATAAAATCACTATATGGCATTGATAACGAGGAGCCCTGTGGCACCTTAAAGACTAACCAATTTATTTGGGCATAAGCTATCATGAGCTGGAACCCAGAAGTGGGTTATAGCCCACGATAGCTTCTGCCCAAATAAATTGGTTAGTCTTTAAGGTGCCACAGGACTCCTCATTGTCTTTGCTGAAACAGACTAACCCAGCTACCCCTCTGAAATATACGGCATTGGTGGGAGTAACATTACATGAGCATTATTATTGATAGTACTTAATTAATTCATTAGAATTAGGCTTAATCCCAACCCCCTTCTGTTAGGTGCTGTACAAACATATAACAAAAAGACAACCTCTGGCCAAAGGAGCTTGTAATGTAAGCTTAAAATAAGAGACAAGAGGTACAGATGGAGAACAGAAGAAGGTGACAGAAAGATGATTGAGAATAAAGCTGTGTTAGAGAGCTTATTCCTTCACTCTCCCACTTCCCTGGTCCTTCTCGCATGAACAGAGAGCAACAATACCCGAAGTCCAAAGGTGCAAACAATTCGATGTTTATTGGGGTGAACTTCCAGCAAGCTTAAATACAAGTTCCTTTTTCCTTATTTTCGAATCCCAACTTACTTCCTGTTTGCCCCTAATTTATATAGTAATATTCTTAGCTATACCTTAACCAATCATTCTACTAAAATTTAACTAACCAATCCTAACATATTGTAACATGATTAGCTAACCAATTATATCCCACCACCTTAATTAGATTACACCCAGCAAAATTAATTATACAGCAGACAGAAACAATCACAGGACCAGACAGAGATTATACAGACAAACAATAGCAAAGTGGGAAAACAATACAGAAGTGAGGATTTCACATCCCAGCTATTGATAAGTGAGTTCTTGCCAGACAGGATGCTATCAAACTAAGTTTCCTTTTACATTTTCTAGGCACTTCCCTTTCTTTGGAGGTGATAGGAATTATCAGGACAGGATTGTATTCAGGACAGGATTGTATTCCTAACAGCCCAATAGCACCTTCTTTCAATGTGGCTAGTTTGGAATGTGAGGATGTGACTGTTCGCTTCCTGGCTTATGGCTGCCTCTGCTGCTTAGCCAAAGGCCTTAGCCTAAGAACAGGGCCTCAAACTGTCACAGTAAGAGAAGGCCCTTACACCAGCAGACAGTGATTTTGATTCTTTCTTTTATACCTCTAGAACTAGCCAAGTGATAAGAATACCCCTAAATTCTTAAAGTACAGGCCTTTACAGACAGGCCTGAATATCTATATCCTAACAAGCTGTATAAAAAGTGCAGAGAGCCTTGTTCAGAATTTTAATTTTTAAATAATTTTTATAATTTTAATGGATAATATCAATGTTTATTTTTAAGTCTTTTTGTTTTAAATGTTCAAACCTTTACAGTCGCAGGAAATTATGGGGGATCAGGCAATGGGAGGTCAGACATAATTTTTTTAATGACAGCCAACACTGAGATTCAAAAAGATAAAGCTTTATAACTGTTAAAACACAAATTGTCAACATCACATGTCAAAATAAATATCCTTAAATCAAACTCTAGTACATTCTCAAGCTGCAATTTTTCTTACTTTTGCCTAGCTGTACATTTCAATTATTGATGGCAATATTTTTTTCATTGGTTTGTGTGCTTGTGGTGAAATCAACATTTACCAACATTTTTTTGAGAAAAGTCTATTCCTTCCAAGCCTAGGTATATATGATAACACTGCTGAGAATAGATGTATATAGGACTGGTTTGAGTATAGATGTGATCAATATAAAGACAAGTGCAAAGTACTTCACTCTAGACGGAAAAATCAAATGCACAAATACAATGTGGGGAATAACCGGTAAGGGAGAAGTGCAGTTGAGATGGATCTGAGAGTTCAAGCGGATCACAAGTTGAGTATCAGCCAACAATGAGATGCAGTTGTGAAAAAGGCTGTCTGGGGTGTATTACCACGAGTGTCGTATGTAAGACCAGGGCAGTAACTGTTTGGCTGTACTTGGCACTGGTGGGGCTGCAGTTGAAGTTCTGTGTCTAGGTTTGGGCGTCACACTTTAGAAAAGATGTGGGCAAATAGGAGAGAGTCCAGAGGGGAAAAACAAAAATGACAAAAGGGGTTTGCAAAATCTGATTTATTAGGAAAGATTTTTAAAAATTGGGCATGTCTTGTTTTGAGACAAGACGACTGAGGAGGGACCTAATAACAGTCTTCAACTACGTTAAGGGCTGTTATAAAGGGGATAGAGATTAATTGTGTCAGGCTCACAAAGCCCTTATGAGGCCCAGACACTAAAGAGAGCAAAAGTATTGAATTCTCATAGTGCAAGTTACATACTGAGTATTAATAAGAGCAACACATTAAGAAATTAAAGTTAGAAGCAAGTTTATTTTATTTTAAATCTCAGATAACCCTTCAGGGCAGCATTTCAAATAGATTAATGGTCAAGAAACAAGGAAGGATGTCTGTTGCAACAGTCACAAAATGACAGGATATTAGGTAACATTGTTCCTCTCAAGCAATTGTAAAACATAATTTCCACATGCTACATCAGTTCTTTGAGTTTCATTTAATTCCTGTACAACATTTGAGATACACAAATGAAGGCAGTGACACATAGACGATACTCCTCTCCTTCTTCCAATTGTTCTTCTCAGTTGACTGGAATTGTCATGGTGAACAAATTAGCTGAGAATGTTTTTCCAGTCTACCACCTTCTTAAGAGCATCCTTAATCTCCTTGTTCCTCAGGCTGTAAATAAGGGGGTTCAGCATGGGGACCACCAGGGTATAAAACACAGCAGAGATTTTCTCCTGTTCCAGCGAGTAGGTGGAACTGGGTTGTATGTGGCTTAAGGTCACAGGTCCATAGAGCATGGTGACAGCTGTCAGATGAGAGGCACAGGTGGAGAAGGCTTTCCGCCTGCCTGCAGCGAAGCGGATCCTCAGGATAGAGAAGAAGATGTACAGATAAGAGATGATGATAATCAGGAGGGTGGACGTGGCAAGAACCACAGAGAACATTATGAGCAAAATCTCATTGATGCGGTTATCAGAGCAGGCGAGCTTCAGCAATGGGTTAGTGTCACAAAAGTAATGATTGATGACGTTGGGCCCGCAGAATGACAACCTCAGCAAGCCACATGTGTGGGTCAGTGAGTTCACGAGCCCCCCTACATATGAGCCGGCCACTAGACGAAAACAGACTCTCTTAGACATAACAGCAGTGTAGAGCAGAGGGTTACAGATGGCTACATAGCGGTCGCATGCCATCACGGCCAGCAGAAACCCTTCTGTGGTCACAAACATAATGAAGGAGAAGTGTTGGGCAATGCAGGCAGAGTAAGAAATGCTTTTACTCCCCACTAAGAAATTCACCAGCATCCTCGGAGCGAAGACTGTGGAGTAGCAGAGGTCAATGACAGACAGGTTACTGAGGAAGAAGTACATGGGGGTGTGGAGTCGGGGATCAACCCTGATCAACATGATCATCCCGAGATTCCCCACCAGCGTAAGAATATAGATCACCAGAAACACCGCAAAGAGGGGTATCTGCAGCTCCTCACGATCCGTCAACCCCAGGAGGATGAACTGGGTCACCATGCTGTGATTGCCCTCAGCCATGTAGACAGGGCTACATGAAACCATACCTGCTGGGATAACAAGAGTGAGCAGCATGGAAGAAGGAAATTTCATGGCATGAATTAAATCTGAATGACACCACTGGGCTTGAGAGTGGGTAATGAATATCTTCTTGGAAACCAGCCACCGTGATGTCTGGGAAAAGTTGAGATGGACTTTTTGATTTACACTCCCTTTTCATGAGGACTGGGATTTTCAAAGCTGTCTAGGAGATTTTGACATCCCAGTCTCCATAAAATTGACTGGAATTAGGCATCCAGTTCCCCTTGGGGAATTTCCAAATTCAAGCACATTCTTACAAATTTTCCCCAATGAAATATACCTGCATGAGTTATGAGTTTACTTTATATTGTCTGCTCACTAAGGGTAAGTTAGAAAGCTCTCGTACTTGGGATCCTATTCTCTGGATTCAGACGCCTCCCAGATAACCCTTTTAGATGACTACAGCATCTCAGTTGTGTCCCAGTCACTTGGTTACTGCTGCTTCATAACAGATCCCCTGTTGCTAATCCCAAGCGTTTGAAAACCAGGAACCAGGCTTCCAAAAATCATGCAATTGGCTTAAAATCTTGAGATCTTTTTAAAATAATACAGAAAGGGTTTAGAAAGGGTAGATCCATCTTTAGGATATATGGGTTCCTAAGAAGTATTTTTAAAACCTGTGCCCAATGGCAGCCTGGGGGGGATGACGGCGATTTGTTTAGAGTTGTGATTTTATAATCTTCAGCAACATACTGATGAAATACTTTTAAAGCAGATTTTAAATGTAGCTCCGGTAGACTAACATGTTCTGAGTAAATGTCACAGTGATGCACAACTGTTTTTGTCAGTAAATTCAGAAACTGACAGTATATACCCAGGAGCTGGCAAATGCCCATTAAATGGTTTCATTACCACTTTAATGGCTCTTTAAGAATTTCAATGTTGTGCTAATAGGTCTGGCAGGCTGGAGGCTTTTTCACTTTTAAGTTAACTAGATCCCTTCCAGAGGAAGACTCACCAGGCTGCAGCAGCCACCAGCAACAGGGCTAGGAAGAGGCGGGTAGGTGGATATTAAGACTCAGGGGTGTCCCAAATTTTCAGCTGCTCTACACAGCTGTGTTTGCTGCCTATACCTAAGGGTGGTCCGGAGAGAGGGGCAGGGAAAGGTTTTGTTTGTGCAAGATTTTGTTATTTCAGAATTTGTTGGGTTAGGACCAAACCCCCAGTATTTGAAAAGTCTCTGAAAAAGGGAATGGATCCCTGGAGCCATGGACCCTGGAAATTTTGGGTGTACCCAGCCCCCAGGGCAATGGCATGTGTGGCAGCTCCAAGGCCGTGGACTCTGGTTGCTAGCAGGACACCATGGCAAGTTGCCAAGGAGCTGGGCAGGTGAACTAGCAGAAACCAGGCAGGATTCTCATGTAGGCAGAGTTTCCCCAATTCTGTGGTGCTGCAGTGAAACTGGCCCGTCTTCACGAAATGTTTCAATTTCATTCAGTCAGCAAATTGCAATGGAACAATGTTTCTGGGCCCTGAAGGGGGTCACGTTTTCAAGCTTTTCTTAGCAACTCTGAGGGCTAGAAACATACTTAAAAAAATCTGAGATTCTTAAGTGATCACATGGCTGAAGGAGCTGGGGCTTTAAGAGAAGCACCAAATATCATGAGAATTGGCAACTGTGCCTTCGGTCTATGCTTTCCTTGCTCTAGGAGCTGTCTGGCCACTTGTCTCCAGTCCCAACTGCTTACACCTACTAGTGGTACACACTGCCAGGTCCTTCATCTCTCTGGGCCATTCGCCATGACACAGGAGTATGAGGTAGGCAGGAAACGGTGAAGGAATAATGTTGGCACAGAAGCGACGATGGGAAGCTGTGTGCAAGGCAAGGCTCTGAAGGAGGGAGGGAGGATGCTTGGAAAAAGTAGCATACAGGGAATGCCGGCAGCCACAGGTGAGAGAATAAGATAAAAGGAGAAGTTGCTGTATAGACAAGGAGTGAGAGAAGAATGAGGAGGAAGAGAGAAAGAAGGAAGAGAGAAGGCTGAAGAGACATGAAGCCAAAACTATGTAACACCTCAAAAGTGAGGCTTTCTCCATTTGCTTCCTTCTTCTGGCTCCCCCTTCCCCATTTCATCACACACAAACAGCTTGTTTTCAATCCAAGGCCCTTCACAGGCTCTCAGCACCTTGAGGATCCTCTGCTATTGCAATGTCATCTACCACTTCCGCCTTTCCAATGCTACCCACTGGTCACATTTTTCAAACAAACACAAAGATGTCTGGAGCTGCTGCAGTGCAAATAATTATTGTTATTTCCCCCTTATGGTGAGAGATCGGCCACACCACAACCCATTGGATCCAAGTGTCTGTCCTCCCCCTCCCCCACTCACATCCATACACAACACTGGATAATGGTCAGACTGGCGCTAGGGGCATTAGACTGAGATCGGCCTTTAATTCCTGGCTCTGCTACAGAATACCCGTGTGATTTCGGACAAAGATTTCCTCTTTGCCTCAAT
>NW_025111297.1:0-5466 GCF_015237465.2 Chelonia mydas | reverse complement strand
TTTTTGCTACTAGCTTTAAAAATTAAAATATTCAAAATAAAAACCAGATCTGTTTTTCCAAACTTTTCTGGGTTCCAGTAGCTCAAGAAGAATAGAGTGACACCTTCTAAACATGTAAATCTCTAGTTTCATGCCCAGGGTACATTTTTAAAAAGAAAAGAGAGCAAATACAAGAAGTTACTGACATCTCGGTAGTCACGGATGTGCGACAACTCGCAGTTTTCCAGCTGTCATGAATTTATTGCCTACCTCGTGACATTTGGTGCTTTCCTTAAAGCTCCAGCGCCTGGAGTCAGGTGAATCTCAGCTTTCATTTCAAGACAATTAATTGTCTGGTGCTCGTGATTACAAAGAAAACTTGTAAACATGACCTACATGCCCCCCAAAGGCTCAAAAACCAGAAGGCCAACAAAAAGAACCCAACTATTTGTATGTCTTCCTTAATCTTATGAGTTTGGAGGACCTGCGTCATGCTTTTTGAAGGTTTGGGGTTTGCAATACTGCAGTCGTCTGACATGGGACATACACAGAGATTGACTCAAAAAGAAAAGGAGTACTTGTGGCACCTTAGAGACTAACCAATTTATTTGAGCATAAGCTTTCGTGAGCTACAGCTCACTTCATCGGATTCATACTGTGGAAACTGCAGAAGACATTATATACACAGAGACCATGAAACAATACCTCCTCCCCCCCCACTCTCCTGCTGGTAATAGCTTATCTAAAGTGATCACTCTCCTTACAATGTGTATGATAATCAAGTTGGGCCATTTCCAGCACAACTCCAGGTTTTCTCACCCCCCCCCCACCCCGCACACACACACACACACAAACCCACTCTCCTGTTGGTAATAGCTTATCTAAAGTGACCACTCTCCTTACAATGGATTACAAATAAATTGGTTAGTCTCTAAGGTGCCACAAGTACTCCTTTTCTTTTTGCGACATTATAAGGAGAGTGGTCACTTTAGATAAGCTATTACCAGCAGGAGAGTGGGTTTGTGTGGGGCGGGGTGAGAAAACCTGGATTTGTGCTGGAAATGGCCCAACTTGATTATCATACACATTGTAAGGAGAGTGATCACTTTAGATAAGCTATTGCCAGCTGGAGAGTGGGGTGGGAGGAGGTATTTTTTCATGCTTTGTGTGTATAAAAGGTCTTCTACACTTTCCACAGTATGCATCCGATGAAGTGAGCTGTAGCTCACGAAAGCTTATGCTCAGATAAATTGGTTAGTCTCTAAGGTGCCACAAGTCCTCCTTTTCTTTTTGCGAATACAGACTAACACGGCTGTTACTCTGAAACCAGAGATTGACTCAGGATCTACTGCATTAGGGACCAGATTCAGCACCCATTGAAGTCAATGGTAAAGCTCCCATTTTCTTTGGCTGTGTCGGAGTAGGTCCTAAAAGTAGGAGCATCTACACTTTGAACTCAAATATTAAGCCCTCTTTGTTGGCCTCTGCTGTAGATTTCTTAATTTATTATGTGGACTAACCAAAAGCGGTAGGGGTGGGGAGGCAAAGACCTTATGTGGCTTGACAAAGTTTGGCTCATCACTCTACTGTTTGCAGGAAGACTGTTTTCATGTGAGCAGAATTTGGTAGGAAACTTTTCTCTCTCTCTGACTCATTCTTGGTGGAGAAAAGTTTGCCATTAGAGGTGGCAGACATTTTTAAAGATGAAATCTTTTTTAGTCAAAAATAGCCATTTTATATTCCTAAACTAATAATTTTCACTAAAAATGTGTCCACTTTCAAAATGTTCAATGGTATCTTTTTTCAGTATTGCTTGCCAGTATTTTTTATTTGAGTGTTTCCTGTTTTCTTCTTTTTCCCCCCTTCCCTCCACCCCTTTGTCTTTCCTTTTTAATTTCAAGAGGGCTGAAGAAAAGCGGAAAGCAGGAAAACGGAAACAGCTAAAAGAAATACCTTTGCCAAATTTAAAAGAGTGTGTATTGAAACCTACAAACCCAAACTTTGAAATGTTGAATCAAATTGTTTTACATTTCTGTTTTTACCAGTTCTAGTTCCAAGGTGCCTGATTCTGCACTGCTGAGCATCTTCTGCTGTCACGAACAACTGTGCCATATGAGGTGCTGATTCAAACTCTGCTGAAGTAAATAGGAATCTTTCCACTGACTTCAGTGGGCTTTGGATCAGGGTCTTAGGATGCAAAGGTGTACAAGACTATACAAGCTGCAAGCAATGGAAAATCAGTCACATGAGAGAGGGATGGGTGACGGGATCGATCACTGTTCATTCCCACTGAAGCACTTGGTATTGGCCACTGTCAGAAGACAGGATACTGGGCTAGATGGACCACTGGTCTTACCCAATATGGTCATTCTTATGTTTCTTCTGTTCTTATGGGATTTTGTAGGAAGAAGTTTCAGAAGTGATCCTTTTTTGCCCGAAAACGTAAGAATGTTCGCTCAAAACATTCTGTACAAGTTTAAAACAAAACATCATGCACTCGTTTTCAAAAGAGACGATTTGAGGGAAAACATATCAGCACTCTTTAAACATGACTGTTTTTCCCCACTCAGCTGTGTGAAAACTAAATCCAAAATTGGTCTGCATCAGCATATAATTCCTGACCTTTCAACTGAATAAAAAAAAAATGTTTTACTCAAAGAAGAAAAAATCAACCCAAAATTAGAAAGGGTAGAAGATCTAAAAAGAAAACAAAAGATGACTGGCAGATAGATAGAACTCCAATGTTTCAGACCTATATAAAACAGGAACACATTTTCATTCTGCCTCCAAAGCATTTCTATCAGCATCCAATTGCTATCAGCATCAGAGATTATCCTGCTTCTTTATGAGCACTGGGGTCCCTAATCCCTGAGGCATGATTGTGACAGGCGTTCCCGGGGCAACCTGGAACTGGGGCACCGCTAAGCTCTCTGTCTTACCAACCCAAGCTCCCTTTCATATTGTAATAATGCAACAGGTCTTGCACTGACACAAACAGTCACAGGCAGGGACACACCCAGCTGAGTTACATGAATGCTTTTGCCAGCTGCTATGAACCAACAATAGGCTTCAGTCAGTTCCCTCTTGCTCTCCAGTCTAGGATCCCAGACCTGTATTGTCCTGCCCTGGTCAGAAGCCTGACCAGTGTAAGTTATTACCCATCCACCCTCCCTCAATGTGGAGAGGACAATGCACCAGCCCCTCCTGTTCCTTAGCAGATTTCCCTTTCCACTTCAAACAACACACTGTTTTAGGTAAAAAACATAAAACAGGTTTATTAACTACCGAAAGACAGATTTTAAGTGATTATAAGTAATAGGTGTACAGATCAAAGCAGATTACCTAAGAAATCAAACAAAATCACAATCTAAGTTCTATAACCTAGACAGGATTTAAATCAAGCAGTGTCTCACCGTGATGGGACAAACAGATCACCAATCTTCCACACAGGATGGAATTCCTCGTTTCCCAGCTGGGGATACTTCCCCAGTCAAAGTCTTTGTCCTCTAGCCATCTTTCCAGGTGTCCAGCTGTGGGGGGAGTGAAGCCAAGTGATGATGTCACTTTCCCCTTTTACAGCTTCTGAGATGTGGAGGAACTTCATTGTCCCAAACAAAGCCCCCAGCACAGTTAGTGGAAAAGTACAGGCACAAGATGGAGAACAGTGTCATATGAGCTGGTCACATGCCCTTGCATACATTGATGACTCATAGCAGGGGCCATTACCTATATTCTGGCTAGAATGTCCACAAAATATCTGTCGGGTCAGGATAACCTTCTTCTTGCCCATCCCTCACAATTGTTTGTAGAAAGTTTCTTCCTAACACCCACTGGTTAGAGGTTGGTTTCTGCTCTAATGAATATGCTTTATATCTGTCCCTGAAAGCTTATGCCATAAATTTGTTAGTCTCAAGGTGCCACAAATACTCCTTGTATTTTTTTAACCTTTATTATAAATCTGGATATTGTTTTACCCATAAAATGTCCCTTCCTTTTTTAATCCTGCCTCAATGATATCTTATGATAGTAAGTTCCATAGGGAAATATATCAGACCTCTCACATGAACTAGTGCAATAGGAACACTGGAAAAGTTCCTTCCATTTAAGAGAGAGTAATGGTTTAATTAGGATATTATAATTTAATTAGGATATTACTGCTTAAACTGATAATACTGATACAGCCAAAAGGCATATTTTAAGTCAACCATTGTATCTTATTCTGGAAATGATCACACTTAAATGAAAGGGAGTTAAGAGCAGAGAGCAAATTTGGGTCCAAAAGTGAAGTGATTAATTTCATTTAATAGCTATTCATTATTGTGATCATGTAGAGAAACCAGAGAGGGGAAATTTTATTTTTTACCATTTTAATATCACACATTGTAATTATTAGGACAAGACTGTTCAAACACCACATTATATTTCATTATATAAGAATCATACAAAAACCAGATAATAGGACATTACAACAAGTTTGGCACCATCCAAGATAGGCATCCAATCCTCCCCTATTTAAATTCTATGGGAGCTTTGCTACTGACTTAAATGGGATTAAGATCAGACCCTCTAACAGAAATATTTTGATGCACAATAGTAGAAAACTTTCCCGAGAAGAACCATCTTACATCAAAGAACTGCAAGATAATAACAAATACCAATTTAATACATTAATGTGTTGGTACAAAAATTGTAAGAATTTATTTCGACATTTTGTTGGTATCAGTTTTTTCATTCTCCACATGCATAAAAATTGGATAAGACCTCAAATATTGTACACTTATTTGACAAATTAAACCAATATGTTAAACATATAATTATTTGTAGATTTCTTTGAAACACAAAAATATTATTAGGCACCATCAGAAATGCTAATGTTAGTGTTCACTCGATAACAAGACAAAACAGACAGAAGAAATGAGTCCAAAGGGTGAATTAATCCATGAGTCATTTCTCTAGTAACTATGAATAATGATGATGGTATATTTAGTTTTTAATTGCCTATCAATATGAATTCTTCGATCCAGCCTATATGGTCTTGTGAGCCCAAGATTACATCTTTGAAATACACAGCATGGAATGTCTTCAGTGTTGCAAGTCGTATACTACTGAGACATAACACTGCAATGCAATGACTTTGTTGTTGCCAGCAGTGAGGGATTACCGCGTGGCTCATGCCTAGGGGCCCAGGCCAGTTTAGGGCCCCTGGAAAATCTGCCCCCACCGCGCCAGGGCTGGAGGAGCTCTCACTACCTGTGGTGGCCCTGAGGCTGTGGTTGGGGCAGAGAGCTTCTCAGGTCTCGGGGCTGAAGCGGGGCTGGGGTAGGAAAGGGCGGGGACATGGGAGGAGCCTCAGGCAGAAGGAGCAGAATGGGGTGGGACCATGAGTGGGACTTTAGGAGGAAGGGGTGGGGCAGAGCCATTGTTTCCTTTGCTGGGGCTCCCCCACTTGCTCTGGCCTAGGGCCCTGGGAGACCTTAATCCATCTCG
>NW_025111296.1:8471-48603 GCF_015237465.2 Chelonia mydas | reverse complement strand
TTTTTTTTTACTTTGGGACAGGCCACTTTTGGATAGCATTCACTTTGGCCTGTAGGGGGTTGATAGTTTCTTGACCCACCTGATGTTCAAGGTAAGCTACTCTGTTTAGGCCTATTTGACACTTTTTAGTCTTAACAGTTAGTTTTGCCTCCCTTATGCGCTTGAAGACTTTTTGTAGATGTTCCAGGTGTTTTGCCCAGGATTCCAAAAATATGGCCACATTGTCAAGGTCTGCGACTGCACATTTTTCCAATTCCACTAGGAGACCATCTACAAGTTTTTGGAAGGTGGCAGGTGCATTCTGCAGCCTGAAAGAGAGCACATTAAATTCATACAGCCTGACATGTGTGATGAAGGCTGACCTTTTCTTGGCGGATTTATTTAGCGGTACCTGCCAGTACCCCTTGGTTAAGTCCAAGATAGGGATGAACTGGGCCCGTCCCAGTTTCTTCAATAGTTTATTTGTTCGTGGCATTGGATAGTTGTTTGGGAACGTTACAGCATTTAGCTTATGGTAGTCCATGCAAAAACGTATCTCCCCATTTGGCTTGGGAACTAGAACCACTGGAGATGCCCATGCACTGCCAGAGGGGCGGATTACACCCATTTGTAGCATATCCTGGATCTTCCATTCTATAGCAGTTTTAGCTTGAGGAGACACCCGTTAAGGTTGGGCTCTAATTGGGTGAGCATTACCTGTGTCAATGGAGTGGTATGCCCGTTCAGTCAGTCCTGGGGTGGCTGAGAACGTCGGCGTGTAGCTAGTGCACAGCTCCTTGATTTGCTGTCACTGCATATGTCCAAGGGTCATGGAGAGGTTTACCTTTTCCAAACCACCATCACTTTTTCCTTTGTAGTAGACACCTTTAGGCCATTCAGCATTATCTCCTCCCTGGGCTGTAAACTGACAAATCTTTAATTCTTTGGAATAAAAGGGCTTTAGAGAATTAATATGGTACACCTTAGGCTTTCGGTTGGAGATGGGGAATGCTATGAGATAATTAACAGCTCCCAGGAGCTCTTGGACCATTAATGGCCCTTCCCACAACGCTTTTATTATGTGGGCCTAGAGTGCCTTCAAGACCATGACCTGGTCCCCTACATTGAAGGAACGCTTTCTGGCATGTTTATCATACCAGGCTTTTTGCTCTTTTTGAGCATCCTGTAGGTTTTCTTTAGCAAGGGCTAAAGAGGTTCGGCAGGTGTTTTGTAGGTTGGTTACAAAGTTCAGAATGTTAGTTCCTGGAGAAGGTGTAAACCTCTCCCATTGCTGCTTTACCAACTGTAATGGCCCCTTAACCTCATGGCCATATACAAGTGCAAATGGTGAAAACCCTAAACTGGGATGTGGTACAGCTTTGTAGGCAAAGAGCAACTGCTGCAACAGTAGGTCCCAATCATTGGAGTGCTCATTTACGAATTTACGTATTATGGCCCCCAAAGTTTCATTAAACTTCTCCACCATGCCATTTGTTTGATGGTGGTAAGGAGTGGCAACCAAGTGGTTCACCCCATGAGCTTCCCAAAGGCATTCCATAGTTCCTGCCAGGAAATTAGTTCCTGCATCTGTAAGGATGTCTGAGGGCCAACTTACCCTGGCAAAAATGTCTGCTAGTGCCTGGTACACACTTTTAGCCCTGGGGTTGCTTAGAGCTACTGCTTCTGGCCATCGGGTGGCAAAATCCATGAAAATCAGTATATACTGCTTTCCTCTGGGTGTCTTTTTTGGAAAAGGACCCAGAATATTTACAGCTACTTTCTGAAATGGAACCTCAATGATGGGGAGTGGCTGGAGAGGGGCTTTGACCTGGTCTTGGGGTTTTCCCACTTTCTGGCACACCTCACAAGACCGGACATAGGTAGAAACATTCTTGCCCATTCCCTCCCAGTGGAACGACTTTCCCAAATGTATTTTTGTTCTGTTCACCCCAGCATGGCCACTAGGATGATCGTGGGCTAAGCTTAATAGCATTACCCGGTACTTAGTTGGAACTACCAACTGTCTCTGAGGATGCCAATTTTCCTCGTATCCACCAGAAAGAGTTTGCTTGTATAAAAGTCCTTTTTTGACAACAAACCTGGATTGATTCGAAGAGCTGAGAGGTGGTGGGTTGCTCCGTGCCGCCATCCAAGCTCTCTGGAGGCTTTGATCTGCTTTCTGTTCGGTCTGGAACTGTTCCCTTGATGCTGGAGACATCAGTTCCTCATTGGATTGTGGACCTGGGCTTGGTCCCTCTGGAAGCGATGCAGGTGATGGGCTGTTTTAGTTGACTGTGAACCGCTCTTCGCTGGTGCACTATGTTGGGGTTTAGGCTCTGGCTGAGCCTCTTGTGTAGGGTTATCTGCTGCTGCCAGTGCAGGTTGGGTGGGGCCCTCTGGTGTTGGGGTTGCAAGTACTGGATTCAGTGCTGGCATTGGTTCTGGTGCTGGTTTTTTTGCCGGTTCCAGTTCTGGGACTGGCTCTGTCTGGGTCTCTGTGACTGGATTCACTACTGCTGTTGCAGACATTGGTATGGGGTCCGGTTCCAACATCTTTGAGTGGGTTCTGGTAGAAGTCTCCGGAACAGAGCTAGGTGTGACAGCTTGCTTAGCCTGGCTGCGGGTGACCATTCCCACCTTCTTGGCTAGCTTCACATGATTGGCCAAGTCTTCCCTCAACAGCATGGGGATGGGATAATTATCATAGACTACAAAAGTCCACATTCCTGACCAGCCCTTGTACCGAACAGACAACTTGGCTGTAGGCAAGTCAAAAGAGTTGGACTTGAAGGGTTGAATCATTACTTGGACCTCTGGGTCGATTAAATTGGGGTCCACTAAGGAAGCATGGATAGCCAACACTCCAGTGTCCCTCCATTTTGTGACCTTCTTCCTGCCCACACTCACAGATTCCCTCCGCTCTGAGGGTACCTGGGAGGCATCTGGGCCTGAGGACCTCTGGTGTGATTTCAGTGCAAGGAACTGTAATTTCCAGGGGTTCTTGGGGCAGTTGGCCTTTGCATGTCCCGGCTTGTTACCTTTAAAACTTTGCCCAGCTGACTGGTCACTGGGGCGAGGTGGGTTGCTGGAGAACGGTGTGGTGGGACGACAAGGTGTCTGGAGTGTTCCTTGGGGTGTAGTTGGGGCCTTGGGCTGCCCCCGGTAGTAGGGTGTGGTCTGAGGGTGTCCCTTCTGGTATCCGCTCCAACTGTGACGAAGGTTGTTCCTCTCTCCTCCCTCCACCCGTTTTGTTCCGGTTTGCCCCGCCTCTCTGACAGTCTGGGACTGCTTGTATTGATCAGCATAAAAAGCAAGACTTCCTGCTGAATCCATTTTTTTATCCCATAAACACTGCTTTCTATCATCCTTGGACATATTCAGGAATTGCTCCTGTATTATCAAATCCCGTATTCCTCCAAAGCTAGTTACATCCTGTCCATTGAGCCATTTCTCAAACAGATCTGTTATCTGCTTTACATAAGCCACATTACTTAGCCCAGGTCCTCTCTTAAGGGCTTTCACTTTTACTCTGTAAGTTTCAGGTGTAACTTGAAATTGTTTTAAAACCAAACCCTTGGATTTATTATAGTTCAAAGCCTCCTCAACCGGCATCTTATTGAATATATCCAGAGCTCTTCCAGGCAATTTTGCGGCCGATCTGGTCATCTTGTGAGCTTCAGGGATTTGATGGAGTGTGCACAGTCTCTCAAAGGTGAGAAAATAATCAGCAATATCACTGGATTCATTATACTGTGGACATAGTGTAATGGATTGTTGGGGAAGGATTTGTGGATTGTTGGGGAAGGATTGTTAGGGTTATTTGGTATATTCTGCCGAGCCTTTGCCTTCTCCATCTCCAGTGTATGCTTCCTCTCTTTTTCCTTCTCCTCCTCTGCATGCTTCCTTTCTTTTTTCCTCTCCCCCATTTCTTTTTCCTTTGCCTCCATTTCTTTTTCTTTTGCCTTCATTTTCTCTGTCTGAGTTCGACCCATCTTTTATGTTCCTTTTGTTTTTCCTCAGCCTCAAATCTGGCTAATTGCAGCTTCTGTTGAACATGGCATTCTGTCATCCTAACCTCTCTGTTTTTAACTCACTTTACACCCAAGAGTTAGAAATAAAGCAAAAAACCCAAAAGCCCTGACTTGTAAAATTTTGCTGTGCTGTAACCTGATACCTTTTTTCTTTGATAGCTGTTCTCAGCCTACAGAAAACTCCTTTTGTTATGCCTGCTGCTCTGTCCCCCAGACAGAGAGACAGAATCTACAGCTGCAATCACCTTTTACAAAACCTTTTAAAATCCTGCTATGCTTCTGGTTCAAAATGATCCCACGACTGCCACCATGTCAAGGTTCCTTCCCTTTAGGGTACAGATGTGGGGACTTTAGGGTACAGATGTGGGGACCTGCATGAAAGACACCCTAAGCTTGTTTTTACCAGTTTAGGTTAAAAACTTCCCCAAGGTACAAACTTTGCCTTATCCTTGAACAGTATGCTGCCACCACCAAGCATTTTAAACAAAGAACAGGGGAAGAGACCACTTGGAGACATTTTCCCTCAAAATACCCCCCCCCCAAGGCTCTATACCCCCTTTCCTGCGAAGGCTTAATAATAATCCTCACCAATTGGTACAGGTGAACAGAGACCCAAGCCCTTGGTTCTTAAGAACAATGAAAAATTAATTAGGTTTTTAAAAGAAGAATTTTAATTAAAGGAAAGGTAAAAGAATTACATCTGTAAAATCAGGATGGTAACTACCTTACAGGGTAATCAGATTTAAAACATAGAGAATCCCTCTAGGCAAAACCTTAAGTTACAAAAAGACACAAAAAGAGGAATATACATTCCCTCCAGCACAGCTTATTTTACCAGCCATTAAACAAAAGAAAATCTAACACATTTGCTAGCTAGATTACTTACTAACTTAACAGGAGTTGGAAGGCTTGCATTTCTGATTTGTCCCCAGCAAAAGCATTACACAGACAGACAGAACCCTTTATTAGCCCCCCACCCCCCTCCAGATTTGAAAGTATTTTGTTCCCTCATTGGTCATTTTGGGTCAGGTGCCAGCGAGGTTATCTTAGCTTCTTAACCCTTTACAGGTGAAAGGGTTTTGCCTCTGGCTAGGAGGGATTTTATAGCACTGTATACAGAAAGGTGCTTACCCTTTCCTTTATATTTATGACATACCCTGTGCCCATTGGCTCACCAAGGCACTAGGACTGAGCCACGGGAGCCCCACTGACACCAGTGGGAATGGCAGAGCCACACCCTGTGGCAGGAGATGCTGGGCAGAGTTGGGGGAGCTCCAGCCTCCCCTGATAATATTGGGGGGGGGGGGGCTGATGGCCACGGGGCCCTGAGGCTGATGGGGCTGAGGTCATCTCTGGGAGGGGCAGGGTGGGGACCTCGATGCCATGGGGTTCCTTGTTGAGGATGGGGGACATTGAGCCATTTCTCTACCCTGCATTCCCACAGCAGTAGCATAAATGATGCGTTTCTCCTTCTCTCCCTGGTGCAGAGACCCTCAGTGCCCAGCTGGAGGAGGAGGAGGAGGAGGAGGAGGATGTGTCCCCTGAACAAGACACCATCAGGGTCATCCAGCAGCACCTCCAGGGCAGAGCTGAGGTACAAAGATCTTCCAGCTGCACTGCCCAAGTCTGTCCTGCCCCTTGTTCCATCCCCACCCACATTAGGCATCTTGTCCCAGAGAATCCATCACCCGCAATGGGGGGCACTTCTCCCCTGTTACCTGGCACCCCAAAGTGGGGGTATTCGTCTCATGCAGGCCAAGGTGTCCGCTCCCCACAGACACTGTCCAAGTTACAACCCCAGTCTGTGCAGGGTGACACTGGTTTTGGGAAGAGGGGCGGCTTTCCCTGTCCAACTCCAGGGAGGTCCTGAGACCTGGAGCTTTTATAGGTGGGGTGGGGAGGTCCCTACCTGACCATCTCTCTCTCTCTCCCCCAACCCCACTCTTAGTGGGTGGAGGACAGGGCCAAACAGCTCCGCTTCCTCCATGCTGTCCCACGTCTGTGCTTCTCGGCACAGCAGCAGGGGTGGGACACTCTGGAGCCGCACTTCTCCAAAGCGGCCCTTGTGGAGAGCATTGCGGTGAGTGGGACCCCGTGCCCGGCTCCTGGGGTGAGGGAGCCCAACATGGGAGGAAGAGTTAGTGGGGCTGGAGGGGGAAGCAGAGGACAGGGCTTCCTGGGGCTGAGGGCTGGGGAGCAGGGAAAGAGGAAATTCTGACACTGATGGGGAACTGGCAGTGGGGAAACTGTAAGGCCGGAGGGGCAGCGGAGGCTGAGGGGAGGGAGGAATTGGGTGGGAGAGGGGGAAGGAAAGAGGAAGTTTGATGGATGGGAGGAATGGGGAGCCCAGCTTGTGGGGGTGGGGGTGACACTGACTGTTTCTGCAGAGCACTTTGGCCTCCTCCGTGGGAAGTGCCTGTGGGTCTACAGGGCCTGAATCTCACATGCAATTTTATCTCCTTGGGGTCTCTCAGGAGCTGATTGAAAATCTGCCCATGGCATCTGAGCCGAGCTCCATCGTCTCCAGCTCCATGGCCGCGGTTTGCAGCCTCAGGTACCAGGACCCTCCCATCCAGCTGCCCTCACCCTGGTGCAGATCCTCTCGGGCCTAGATTAACCCCAGCCGTGGCTGTTTGCGTCCTCCAGCAGAGGAGTTGGGAACGTCCCCTCTTTCCTGGCTGGGGGGGTTGATTTCACTCCCATAACGTCACAGTGGCCATAGGGAGGGGATCATTGCAGGGGAGGAGGGTCATGTGCATGGCAGTGCCAGCGCCACTCCGGTGCTCCCAAGCATAACACGGGCTCCTCTTTCCCTCCAGCAAACTGAAGCCACCACTTGCCCTGGAGCTGGAGTCACGCCTCCTGCGGGCTCTACTCTACACTATTTTTACCATGGGCACTGGGCAGGACACCACCCACTTCCAGGTATGTCATGATCCTACTTCTCTGTCCCAGGAGCAGGAGTGGCCTCTGGTCCCTGCTCCCTCGGTTTGATGGAGCTGCTGAGAATAGGGGAGGGTTGAGCAGTGCTGGGGGCAAGCCCGGGCAGGGCGTGTGGCATGGGGGGATGACACAAACTGCAAGGGAGGGCCCCTTCCCTCCAGTGAGGATTGCGTTACCCCTCTGTGGCTGATCCCAGCCTTCCCTCTTCTCCTCATTCCGTGCTCTGCTGACTGGACTTTCCCGGGGATCCTACCTCCCACCCATTGCGGTTTGGCTTTTCCATACTCTGCTGGGTACCAGGCCCTGCGCAGAGAACTGCTAAGGGCAAGAATTGAAGAGCCAGCAGGCATCCAGCCATGAACTCTTGCTAAGTGTTCCTGCAGTGATGTGAATGGCAGAGGCCAGGATGTACCTTTTGGGTCTGGCCAGGGCTCCCCAGAGAACCCTCCTGCTCCCCTGACAGGGGTAGCCCCATGTCCCATGACTGACGGGTGCTCCCTCTTGCAGGCTGTCAAGGTTCCTTCCCCACTCTGAACTCTAGGGTACAGATGTGGGGACCTGCATGAAAACCTCCTAAGCTTACTTTCACCAGCTTAGGTTAAAACTTCCCCAAGGTACAAATTATTTTACCCTTTGGACTTGGATTTCCACTGCCACCACCAAACTTTATCTGGGTTCCTGAAAAAACAGAGTTTGGACACGTCTTTCCCCCCAAAATCCTCCCAACCCTTGCACCCCACTTCCTGGGGAAAGTTTGGTAAAAATCCTCACCAATTTGCAGAGGTGACCACAGACCCAAACCCTTGGATCTTAGAACAATGAAAAAGCATTCAGTTTCCTTACAAGAAGACTTTTAATAGAAGTAAAAAGAAAAGAATTACCTCTGTAAAATCAGGATGGTAAATACCTTACAGGGTAATTAGATTCAAAACATAGAGAATCCCTCTAGGTACAACCTTAAGTTACAAAAAAGACACACAGACAGGAATATTCATTCTATTCAGCACAGCTATTTTCTCAGCCATTTCAAGAAATCATAATCTAACACATACCTAGCTAGATTACTTACTAAGTTCTAAGACTCCATTCCTGTTCTGTCTCCGGAAAAGCATCACACAGACAGACACAGACCCTTTGTTTTTTTCCCTCCTCCCAGCTTTTGAAAGTATCTTGTCTCCTCATTGGTCATTTTGGTCAGGTGCCAGCGAGGTTACCTTTAGCTTCTTAACCCTTTACAGGTGAGAGGATTTTTCCTCTGGCCAGGAAGGATTTTAAAGGGGTTTACCCTTCCCTTTATATTTATGACACAGGCTCTGCACAACACCTACTTAGAGAGCCTGGACAGCATGCTCGGGGGCCTGCTGGCAGAGACCCCCACCACGGACAAGCTGCAGCACCTCTTGGAGGTGAGCAGAATGGGAGGGTCTGGGGGGGAATTTCCCATGAACCCCGTGGGAGGGCTGCAAAGGAGAGACTAGAAGAACCATGTTTCCATTGTGTCCTCCCAGCTTGGACCCAGATGGCCACGCTTTCCCAGAGCCGTCAGCGCAGTGCAATGTTGGGACCCTTCCGCCATCCGGGGTAGCGGTGGCGGGGAAGGGGCGGGGGCAGAGGGAAGGAGCTGGGACTGTCAGCCAGAGCTCTGCACAGTTCCACTGAGCACTAACAGTGAGCACCAGGCCTGGCTGGGGACTGAGAGACTGAAACCCCTGTGCGATCTGGGACACGGGCCTCTGAGAAAAGTTACTGGCTCCTTTCTAGGGAGACCCTGAGATACAGGAGAAGACTCAGGGAATCAGCTCTTCTGTCCTAGGGACACAGCAGTTCCCGGAGGGATTGTCCTCACGGCCCCTCCATCCATCCTACCAAGGCCTCTGGAGCTGGGGTCTGGGGGCCCAGGGCATGTGCCTTGATCCTGATGGGCTGTTCATGGATCAGGGGTTCAGAGCAAATAGACCAGCCCCAAGGCTGAGCTTTGTCCCAGGCTGGAGAGACAGTGACAGCTTGTGCCCAGCAAGATGTGGGCAGTGTCATGAACCCCCACATGAGGAGTCAGATATTCCACCCTGAGGACGAGGTCTCAGCCCCGTGTGGAGTGGGAGAGGCTCGTTTGTAGAGCATGTAAGCCTGCCGGCTGACCCTCCCCTGCCTTCTTCTCCCGCAGCACCTCCATTTCTGGCTCGACTCCAGAAACACCCAGGAGAGAGCTAGGGCCATACGGAGCAGCGCTGCCCTGCTCCGATTTGCCACCTCCCTCTCCGGATTTGACGTAAGTGACCTTTACCCCAGCATCCTGTAGAGCCAGGGCTTGAGTCAAATTCCTCATCCCCTGGTTAAGTGGTCCCCCCTTGCTCCTTAAGGGACTGCGACATTCCATAGGCCACTGGCTGGCAGGGTCGTGCCTGGCCTCAGTGCCCTTGTTACTCTGGAGAAGCCTGGCAGCTAGTGCTCAGAGAGGGCCCATGCCCTGGTCCCTTTGCTCCAAGCTCCCTTGGGGGCAGAGAGAAAGAGGGCTCTAGTTCCTCTCCCTCAGCGCCTCCTACAGATGGATGGGAGCAGAGCTCTATCCCAGGGGAGCTGGGGAGCTGAAGGCAGAATGTTGATGGATTCCCCCCTTCTCCTCCTCTACCAGACCTCCTCCGATTTCCCCAAGGCGGGAAACTTTGTGCTGCAGCTGGGTCTCTGCATCTCTGACCCAGCCGATGACATCAGCCGGCAAGCCAGGGATGGGATCTATTGGCTGCAGAGGCTCCTGCTGCAGAGGAGGGGTAAGAAACCCAGCTGGGCAATGGGACCCCATAGAAATGAGTCCCTTGGAGACTAGCTCCAGCTGGCCATTGGGACACCAATAGAACTAAGGCCTCTTCTCTTAGACCAACTGCAGCAGGGCAGAGGGACCCCAATGGAAACAAGGCCCCTGTTTTGGGCCCTCCACTTACTGGCCAAGGGACCCTACAGAAAGAAGCTCCCTCCTCTGAGACTGACCTCAGCTTAGATGATGACTCACACTCATCTCCCTAATTCAGGGAGAGAAGAAGGGGACAAAGATGCCAGGGAAATTGGCTGCTTTACCTCATAGCCTGGCTCTGTCCCCCAGTCCAGAGAAATCAGCCCCCCCCCGGGGGGCTGCCAGCTGGTGAGGGGACAGGAACGGACCTATTGAGACACATGGAGGGAAAGAGCCCATCATGAAGGCAGGGGCAGGGACCACAGGGGATGGACACAAAGCTTGTAGAATGTCACCAGCTGGGTAGCTAGGGCCAGATCCTGACATCAGTGGCTGTGGGGGGTTTTCAGCATTAGCAGCCACCATTAACAGGCACCTATGCCCAGAGCACAATGACCATAAGGGTCACCTGATTACTGTGATGAATGAGACAAATCCCCCTTCAGGTACTAAAGCACCTGGTGGGGACCCTGCGAGTCCATTGGGCCGTGGATGCCACGAGGACCCCAGCCAGTGTTCACCCAGCAAAGGGAACAGAAGGAAACAGGCACTAAAGGCAGATGCCAAACCTCCCCAATGGGTGTGTCTTTCTCCCCCAGGGCTGAACATCAGAGAGGAGAGCGATCTGTGGTGTCGGGACGGGCTCCAAGACACCGAGCGCCTGGCGTACAGGAACATGGCCAGGGTGGGGGAGGTAAGGACCCTCCGCCAGGGCATTGCAGTAGCTCAGGTGTGGAGCTGTCTTCCCCTGCAGTGAGTGTGTTATGGAGGGGGAGGGATACCTCAGTGGTTTGAGCATTGGCCTGCTAAACCTAGGGTTATGAGTTCAATCCTTGAGGGGGCCATTTAGGGACCTGGGACAAAAATCTGTTGGATGATTTAGTTGGGGATTGGTCCTGCTGTGAGCAGGGGGTTGGACTAGATGAACTCCTGAGGTCCCATCCAAACCTGATATTCTATGATACTTATTTCCAGCAGACAGTGTTTGGCTGCAAGAGGCCGAGGAGCCTGGGCTGGAGCCTTGCTAACGGTCCAGGCTTGTGTGTGTTGCATGGATCCATGGTTACATGGCATAAAAGGGATCCTCTGGGGGGTTGAGTTAATGAAGGATTGTATCCCCAGGGGTCTGGCTCTGCTCACTGTCTCCCTGGCTGACACCCTGGTGTCTGAGAGGGGAGCCCCTGGGTCAGTGAGTTGGGAAGCTCACACCAGCAATTGCTGGACCAGATCCTTGTTGGATTCCCTGCACCTGTGGAAGCACAGGCAGGGTGTGGGGTTTGCCGAGCACCAGGGCGAGTCAGGAAGCAGAACCTGCCCCTGTCCTGGGTGTTGGGTGAGGGACACTGAGCTCCTTTCCTGGGCTGAGTCACTGCGGCATATGTGACGCTCGTGGGATTGTCGGTGGGGTGGGGAGCAGGAACGGAAGCAGATCGAAAAGGCCCCTAACCTCTAGCGAGTGAGCTGCAGGAGATATCGCTGCTGGGAGCAGTAGCGGGTCCTTTGTTGTCTTTGTGAGCTGGGTTCCAGAGCGCGCAGACTGGAGCGTGACTCCTGCTCCAGAAAGAGCTATTCCTCAGTGCCTGCAACCTCTTACTGAAGGGGGTTCCTTGGTCCATGGGACCCCAAAAGTTGGCTGCCCCAGGACTCTTGTCCACCTTGTGAGATACTAGAGGGATTTGGAGCCTGGTTCTTTACAATTGACAAGGGCTCTGGTGCTGTTGGTTTTAGGTCTTTGGAGAGATCTTCACGGAAGGCCAGAAAAGATCTTTCCTCCAGGCAGCGCTTCTGGCCATACATGACCCCGAGATCCGTGTCAGCCAGGCTGGGCTTGTGCTGACATATTCTATCCTGGGGGAAGCCGGCCAGCTGATTGGGAACGAGGTAACCAAAGAAGGATCAATTGGGGAGGGACACCCAGGGCCTTTCACCTCCAGGCTATTGACAGTCACTCCCATCCCATCCCCATGCACTGACCTGGGAGCAAGGAGAGGATGAACCGGGGCAGGTGCCATTGGTAGGAGTCAGCTTCTCCCCTGAGCAGCTCAAAGCAGAGCAGACCCAGCTCGGCTATTTCCTAACAGGTGTCACATCAACATGACACGCTGCTATTGCTCATGCTAGGGGCTGCCAACTCCCCCGTGAGAGTTTCATACCCCTGCGGGCCTCAGGCTGGTTCCTAGGGCCCTAGTATCATGTTATCCCAGCCACCACCTGCTCTGGGAGAACTGGAGGAGTCAGTCAGCAGAGGCTGCTGAAGTGCCCCATTCCCCAGAGCTACTGTCCATGGCATCATCTTAATAACGGGGGTGAGGGGGGTCCCTTGGGAAAGGTGTCCACGTCCTCTCGCCCCACAGCACTACTGCCCAGAGCCTTCCAGCCCTCAGCTGGAGGGGGAGAGGGTGGATGAGGGGATTCTGGGGAGCGGATCTTAATCCCCGGCTGGGTTGGGAGGTAGAACAGCTCTCACAGGGGGACTGAGAGGAAGGGGACAGGAGTTCATTCCACAACTGTGGGAGTGGGGTTGGAGGTCACTCGAGAGGAGACAAGATTTCGTCTCAGGGGGTTGGGTGCGGGAATCTGTCCCTTGGATGTGGGGAGGGTTGGGGTGGAAATTTTGCTGGCTCCCAGGGCCGTTCATGCCCTTCGTTGCCATGGGTGTCGGAGTCTCTGACCGGTCCTTGTTCCCTCGCAGCAGGAGGACGTGACAGCGACGATCATGGCGCACCTGTTCTACATCCGGTGCCTGCGCCAGGTGCCCAAAGCGCTGCAGGGGCTGTGCTCCGTGGGACAGCCTTGAAGGGCCCCCCCTTCCCATGCCCAGAAGCTCCCACTCCCTGCCGCAGGTACTGCTCTTTCCTGCTGGGCCTGGGGGAGAAGGGCTAGGGGGAGGGGCCATAAACCCCACAGCACTGAGAGAAACCCAGGCCGAGCACCTCGCTCTCACCACCCTGCCCCACCCTGACCCCTGGAGCTGGGGCCAGGCCAGATACGGTCCCTGCCCCTATGCCCAGAGGCCAGTTTCAGAAGCATCAGGCTTTCAGGGCCATGGGACTGGCCCAGAAATGGGAGCATCCGCAGAGCCAGCGTTTATCCTCAGTAACCATTGCAGTCTGGGAGGGGTGGCCCGATGTGGAGCCCTCCCCTGTCGTCACTGCTCAGACCTCCCCATGGCCCATGTTACCCCGTCGCAGTGAATGTCTGACCATCCCCCACCTGGGTCCCAAGCCACACACATGGTATCTGAATCCTTCCCAGACAGGAATGAAACTCCCCCCTAACACCTCGGGGCAAGGAAGGATCCTCCCCATCTGGCAGGTGGGGACTGAGACACAGAGGAAGGGCTGCGATCCTGGTCACACACTCCTGGGGGTAGATCTGGGAACTGGACTGGATCCCAGGCTAGTCCCTTTCCCCAAGAGGCAACTTCACTTTCTGCCCTTTATTCTCCCCTCCTCCTGGTGGGGGTCTCTGAGTGTGAAATGAACCAGGAGAGTGATGGGGTCCTGGCACAATGCCTGGGTGGGAGCTCCCCTTGGCTTGGACCCCAGGGTCAGAGACATCTTTGTCATCTTGCTCTCCTTTTTTTATTCCTAGGAAGGGAGTCCCCCGATTAGGGGTCTCTAGGGATCCAGCTGGGCAGTGCCTAGGAGAACCTGTAAGTCATCCTGGTTCCCGCCTGCATGCACCACCCTGTCCTGCCCTGCCCTCCGGTTCTTCACTGTTGACTCTGGTTTGACCCTTGGCTCCGGTCTCTGATTATGACTTTGGCGTGACCCTTCTTGGCTCCAGATGTTGCCTGCCCACCTTGATTCCATATCTCCTTGCCCTTCTTTAGCCCCGCTCCAGGCCCTCCACTGACCCGCTCCAGCATTGCCTTCTCCTCCTGATCTTCCCCAAC
This sequence comes from Chelonia mydas, assembly GCF_015237465.2. NCBI lineage: Eukaryota > Metazoa > Chordata > Testudines > Cheloniidae > Chelonia > Chelonia mydas. The sequence continues at coordinate 34,805 of NW_025111296.1, read as the reverse complement.
CACTCGGACGTTGACTACCCGGCTTTGACCCTCGGCCTGTATCTGGACTCTGGCTTGACATTGACTTGGCTGATCTTTGCTCTCTGACTACCGGGCTATGACCTTTGGCATGGATTTAGACTCTGGCCCTGGTTCTGCTTCTGCTTTGTCGATGGACTCTGATCTCGGTTTTGACCCTGGTGTGTCCCTGGACCTTGATTCTAGCACCACTCTTAGCCTCGGCACAATCCTGCACCTTGCTGCGACCTGCGCTCCAACCCCTGGGCATCATTATCAGATGCAGTACGTGACATTAGGTGGTGCAACTTTTTGGAGAAAAGCAGGCTCTCCGCAAGTCAGTGGCCTGTATGCAACAGGGACACACCACACCAGGTGTGAACCAGGGCCTCACTACATGAGCCTGGCCCGATGATGTCCCTGCTGGAGTTGCGCAATGGAAATGACTGAAAATGTCGGGGTTCCTTGAACCAGCCTCTGCCCCTGGACCTACTCCACCTTCTTGACTCGGACACCCGGCATTCCTGATCAATACCCGGATTACATGGATACCTTTGAAAGAAATGGGGACTCGTTGCCTCTGCACCGGGACTATGACTGCCCTCTTGACCTGCAACCTTGGTTGAAAGTTGCCTTCACCAGTATTTACACATCGGTGGAACCAGAATTAGTGGCTCTCCCTGCGTACAGGCCTGAATACCGGTCCTAAGAGTTTATGAGCAAATAAGCGTTTCCCACAGGTGCCCAGGCCCTTTTGGGGAAGAAGAAATGTGGGACTCTACTATGTCTCTCTTTAGACAATCAGCCCCTGAAAAAAAGGATCGTTTGGAACCATAACCCCCTGTTGGGAATCCCACAATTGTTGGCTCGCAGGAAATCTGCAAAGTTGTTCATCAAACTTCATCTGTGAGGATTTCCAATCTAACACTCATTTGGGCAGGGGACAAATGGAAGGCAGATTTCAAAGCACACTATGGACATTTTAACTGTCAGACATGCGATTTGAGCTAACTAACGGTCCCCTGCCCTTGCAACACTTCATCAGTGATGTATTTGGGGCCATTGTGGATCCGCACAGTGTCATCTATTCAGGTGACAGACTTCTTTTTTTTGAGAACCGAGAGCAGCATGCGCACCACACCTGAACCTGGAGAGGTTTCGGCAGCATGGTCTCAGCACAGAATTGGAAAAGCGTACCTCCGGCCAACTCTCCACAGAGTTTTTGGGGTACGTCCTCTCCCCGGAAAATGTTACGATTGATCCAAATAAGGTGGAAGCCATTCATAGATGGGACGAAGTTTGAAGTCCTCAAGAAGACCATCGTTTCCTAGACTTCACCTGCTTTACTGCTGCTTCGGCCCAGGGTTCTCAGAGCCAATAACCCCCACGAGAGCTCTCCTCCACATAATGGCCACGTTCGTTTGGTCACCCAAGTTCCAAAAAGCCCGCAAACAGCTCACAACTGCCTTCACTACTGCACCTATTTGGAGGCTCAGCGCTCATCCTGGAAGTAGACGCATCTACTATGACCACCAGGGCCTGCTTCATTTGCTGGTGCCAGATGTGTGCTGAAATTCAGACTTAGCTTGACTGAGGTGACTTCTGCGCTTTCACCAAGGCACCACGCACCAAACTCCTTGGCATTTCAGGCCTCTGGAGACCCTGCCCTGGCCATGGGCAGCCATTGCCAGGAATTTTACCGAATCAAATGGCCACATGATGGAACTGACTCTCATAGATCACCTGACCACGATGGTGCGCTTCATCCTCTTCTGAACATGTACCATCGATTGAGAGGACAGATCAGTTCCGAATTTGCAAAGGCCAATGAAACCTTTATTTTGCTAAATGTAGATTTCCCACTGATTTCATGTCATGCTACAAATGACCTCTCCGAAATTCCCAGCTATCGACCTGGGTCAACAAATCCATCACATGCAAGAAGAATGAAGGGAGCCCCTTCAGGACAGTAGGAAGGAGTTCAGATACTGTATGGACTGCTGATGGTAAGAGGGAAGCCATTTGCTGAAGGGAGGTACAAAGTCCCTGGCACTGACCAAATCCCTAAGCTCTGTCCATGGCAGCAGTTCCTGGCCCATCCCCTTTGCTGACCTTCTGATAACATATTCCTCCCCTGGGTCTAGGGAGCAAACTCTGGGTCCCTTCCCTCACTCTGGCACAATCTGTGCCCAGAGTGTCTGAGTCCCTGGCCGAAAATGGGTCTCTCCTCCCTGTTGGGGGGCGGGGGGGAGACTTGTACCCCCATTTTACAGACAGGGAATGAAGGTGAGGAAGTGACCTCTCCAAGGTCACACCGAGCAATGTGGGGGAGAGCTGGAAACTGACTGGGTTCTACAGGAGTGCCCTCCCCAGAGGGGCAGCTTCACTTTCTGCCCTTCGTCCTCTCCTTCCCTCTTGGCCCATCTTCAAAGGGGCTCTGAAAGGGAAATGAGCAAGGGTTTCCTCCCCGCTCTGTCTTCCAGGCTCTGGGATCTGTCCATGTCGCCAACAGCAATGCAGCCTGCAGCTGGCCGGGCTTGGGGAGCCATGACCTCATCCTGTGAAATCGAGAAGTACTGGCTCTCAGGGATGCTTAGATGGAAAACCACACACCCCACCCGGAGGTAGGAGCCACCCATTCCCAGGTTGTCCTGAGGAGCCACAATTCCTCCAGGAGCTGGGGAAGGGCACAGTGATCAGTTTATCTAAAGGTAGGGAAGGATCGTGTAAGGAGAAGGTCTAAGAGAGAAGGAGCATGAGCTACTCTCTGTATATGGGCGTGGCAGGGCTCAAGAGAAGGGACAGGGGCTGTTAGAGGGCAATGGTGAGGTACAAGGGGTGTCAGAGGTGGGGGCAAGGCCTGAAAAGTTCAGATACATTAGAACAATTGTGCCAGAGAATCACCGGTTGAGGTGACTGAAAGCTCTGAACTAGGGCTGGCCAAAATCATCCTCCTCAGATGGGAACATCCCAAAAGTCTGCAGAAGCTCAGCCTCTGAGGTGAACGTTGTGGCCCCAACCTCTCTCTGCTCTGTACCTCACAGGATTCCCACTGGCTGTTCCAATCCAGGATGAAAACTATGCCACCGAAGTCTCACAGCACCTGGGCAGTGAAGTGCCACTTAAACCCGCTGTGATGCACAGACCTTGCCCTGGCTGTCTGCCCAGGGCTGAATTTCACCCATTCAGAGTGTAAGGAAATAATTGGCTGAAGGCCTTTTTCTGTTCAGATATGGTTCTAGGGGGAAAGAACCATGGAGATTTTTAACCTGTATTGCTCCCGGGACTGGTGCTGCAGTGACGCAGAGAAGTGCTGATGCACTGGATTTTTTTGGATTCCCCCTCCCCCCCACCCCGCTATTAATCTACTCTCTTCCTCTCTTTTAACTGGTATTCTAAGGGCACCCCGTGCTTCATGTGGGTATTCTTGGGTGGGCAGATTGCATCAGCCCTGCACCAGAATAAACAATAGTGAATGAAATATGCAGACACTAAAGTTCTGCAGCCAAATTCTCAGAAACTTTCCTCTTCAATGTAGAATCAGGATTTTGTTTTTAATTTATTTTTTGAAGGTGCTAAGCAGATGCTACCCTGTAATAAGAGGAAACAGAAGCAAAAACTGAAAGAATGTTACTTAAACCAATGAACAGATGCAGAGAGTGGAAACACAGCAAAGCAAACAAATGGATCCTGTGAGTAAATAACCTGGAAGCAAATGGGGGAGAAAACCTCATCCGGGTAATTGTGGCTCTTGGGATAAAGATCAGGTTCCTGGTGCGTAGCCTGGCTGAGATCCTGCCTTTTCCCTGGATCCCAGACCTGGGCTTCACACGTCATTCTCCTTATTTTATTCCGAGGGGAAAGGATCCCCAAAGGAGGTGTGAGGATCTTCGACTCTAATGTCTGCAAGAAGCTTCAGCCACCTTCACAGGTAGAAGTCACTGTCTTTCCTACAATGCCACTAGTGCCCTTTCTGCTCTCCAGGCCCGCTCCCTGCAGCAGGACAGAGACACCCCTTAATTCCCTGAGTCCTGATTTCCTGTCATTCAAGGGGCTGGGGGCTCGCATTGCCCCCACCCCCGCCATCAGATACTTTTCCGATGGGAATCTCCCTAGAGCAGGAGAGAAACCTGTTCTTCCCTTAGAACCAGTCTGCTCAGTAAATCAACCCACACTGACCTCATCTTGGCTGCTTTGTTTATCCACGATTAGTGGTATCTTTGGAAATTCCTTCGCGTGTGGGGGAGAGAGCTGGAGCGGGGGATACGGGAGCTCCAGCAGATTCCCCTGAAGAACACCACCCTGCCTTTCTCTGGTCAGGGTCGGACTAGCCGTCCATTGCAGAGGTGAAGACCAGATGGGAGCTGCTGGATTGACCTTGATGTGCCATGTCCTTGTGTGGATGAAGGACCTACATCTCAGGGATGGCCAGCAGCAGATGTACCATGTGTCCAGGAATAGTCTGAACACCCTACACTGACAGGTAAGTAAAGTCATGGCCACATGCAGTGGTGAGCTGGAGCTGGTTCGCAGCAGTTCGCGCAAACCGGTTGTTACATTTTGAAGCCATTTTAGAACCGGTTGTTAACCCGCTTCCCTGCAGGGGGCGCTGAGGCTTTGATGGGCTCTGGCCGGGAAGTGATGTAATTCCTCCTCCGGCCACCGGGGGCGCTGCACTGCGGGAGCCATGTGGGCTGCCGCCTGGCCCTGGGCACGAGCCCTGGGGCTGCTGCTGCTCCCCTGGCCCTGGGGCTCCCGCTGCTGCCTGGTGGGTCCCCGGCTGCTCTGCCGGGCCTGGGCTGCGTCCTGCTGCTTTCCCCGTGACCCCCACCACCCTGCCCGCAGCCAGCCCCGTCTCCAGCCACCCCCTGCCGCTCCCCCTGCCCGCAGCCATCCCCGTCTCCAGCCACCCCCTGCCGCTCCCCCTGCCTGCATCAGCCCCTGCTGCACCCCCTGCCCACAGCCAGCCCCGTCTCTGGCCACCCCCTGCCCGCAGCCAGCCCCTGCCTCACCCCCTGCCCGCAGCCAGCCCCTGCTGCACCCCCTGCCCGCAGCCAGCCCCTGCTGCACCCCCTGCCCGCAGCCAGCCCCTGTCTTCAACCACCCCCTGCTGCTCCCACCCCCACATCCACTGGTGCCCTGCTGTTCCCAGGGCAGTAACCCTGCACACCTGCTTCAATGAGGGGGGCAGGGAGCAGCTGGGACCCACACATGTGCACACCCTAGAGTGACCAGACAGCAAGTGTGAAAAATCAGGACAGGGGGTGGGGGGTAATAGGAGCCGGGGCGGTAATAGGAGCCTATATAAGAAAAAGACCCCAAAATTGGGACTGTCCCTATAAAATCAGGACATCTGGTCACCCTAGCACACCCCCAGGGAGTGGCGGGGACCCACACATGTGAAACGGAGCTCATTTCTAGTACGGGCCCATCTTTTTAAAAAAGAACTTTAGGCAGGGTTAATATACATCCGTATTTTCCCAGACAGGTCAGGCTTTTTGGTTCTTAAATCACCGTCCAGGAGGAATTTTTAAATTTTAAAAATTCCTCCCGGGAAAATACAGACGTTTGGTAACCCTGTTGGTACAAAAATACATACTGGGGCACATCCCTTAAATCAGAACTTTTTATAGGGAACCGGTTGTTAAGATTTTGGCGGCTCATCACTGGCCACATGTAGACACCACAGGAATTGGGGGGGATTGAACCAGGGTCCTTCAGCACAAGCTCTGCTCACTCATTGTCAACCAATCCAGCTCCACCCACTAGACCTCGCCCCCTTCCAGAGTCACAGAATCCAGGAGCCCTAAGTCTCAGATCCATGCCTCACATCACAAGGCCAAACCTCCTCCCATTATGGGTGCTGTAGAAGGGACCATCTGCAGAGACCCCTCTACATTCCCCCTGCCAGAGACCGCAGCCACGGGTGACCAGTGAATGAGCAGAGATCTCCCCTGTGGGAATCCGAGGGGCTGCACATTTGGGGTTTCACAGGGAAGGCGTCTGGCAGCCATTAACAGAGTGACCCTGTGAAGAAATTTTCCATCTCTAACAAAGGGTTTCTGTTCCCCCAGATCTCAGCCGCTCAGCAGAATGCAGGAGAGCCGAGTGCTGATGGGCTAGAGGGGTCACAGGAGTCACCGTGCAGCAGCTGTGGTGTCTGCAGTCAGCATGGGCCAAACCCTGCGCTCCAGGCTGTTTCTCTGGATTGCGAAGGGGAGTTTGGCTTGGGGAATCGGTTGCTGGTGCCTGTGTCCACAACTGGGATGTTTTCAGGAGGCTACTCAATGGTCCATGAAGCGCCATCCAAGCAAGTGGAGAATGGACATTAAAGAGCGAGGCTGGGACCTCCGCGGAGCTGCTGCAGTCCAGCATCCACAGCCAGAAGAGAGACAATGGGAAAGGTACTGAGATGGCTGGCCACAGCAGCAGCCGCTGTGCTGGAGGAAGGAGGGCACAAGAGACATAACAGGCAGGCTGCTGCTTACCTGAACCCACCTGAGGAGAACAGGAAGTCAGCTAAGGTAGTAGGAGCCAGTTAGGCCCTTAAGACGCTGATATCTTCCCTCACTCAGGCCCTGCTACCAGCCTGCTTATTTGTCCCCTTCAATTGAGTCTTGAGAGCCACTATAGCTGGCACAGAACAGCAGTCGTGAGTGAAAGAAGAAAACGTCCCTCTGAGGCAGCATTCAGAAAAAGAGAAAAGCTTCTTTTGCTTTCTTTATCTAAGCAGGAAGGAGCTCTCCTGAGATACGTAGACACAAATGTTCAGGGTGAGCCTTCCGGCCCCAGTGAGGATGTGAGTGGTGAGGAGATGCCTGATCTTCCAGTTAGTCAGAGTGCAGGTGACCTGGCAGCTACTGCAGCATCCATATCTGCATCTCCAATGGATGTAACCATGCACGTTCCTGAAGAAAAGTGTAGATCAGAGAAGAGTGTGGTGGAGGCGCACGATACTGCTGCTGCTGAGTTGAATTCCTTGAGTCTAGATGATCCAGGACTGTGGACCCACTTGAGCAGTAGCCTGAGGGACTTCCTTGTACTGCATGGGCCACAGCAAGTGAAAAACTTCATGTTCCCAAAAAGACAATGAAAATAGTAGTTCCCATCCAACACATTACTGGCATGAAATCCCCAATGGTGACAAAGTGGAGAGGCCACGGCTTATGTATTCAAAAATTGAGAATACTGCATTCTAATGTTCCAGCCACGTTGGGTTCTACAGAAACAAAGGACTGGAAAAATCTGGCTAGAAATCTGGCATGCCATGAGAAGGCAGCAAATCACCAGAGAGCATTCCATAGATGGAAAGAGCTTGAGATGCGACTAAGGTTAAAGGCCACCATAGATGATCAGCATCAAGAGAAGATTGCATCAGAGTCTCTTTCCTGGCAAAATGTTCGGAAAAGGCTCCTTGCCATTGTGAGAATGCTTGCTACCCAAAACCTAGCACTGCGTGGCATTTCAGATCAGCTGTATGTGCCAAACAATGGAAACTTCCTTAAAATTGTGGAGCTGAGTTTGGTGCTGTACTCCAGGAGCTTCTAAGAAGTGTCATCACCCAAGAAATGTACACACACTACTACCTTGGAAAACCATTCAAAATGAGATCATTCAGTTACTGGCAACAAAAGTCAAATGGATGATTGTGGGAGATCTTAAGTCAGCAAGATATTACCCTGTTATTCTGGACTGCACACCTGACATCGGCCATACGGAACACATGCCTTTAATGGCGAGTGTTGTGTGCAGGCCACAGAATCTCACCCACCCACTCCTGCAATAAACCTCTCACCTGCGTCTGAGCTACTGAAGTCCTCAAATCATGGTTTAAAGACTTCAAGGTGCAGAGAATCCTCCAGCAAGTGACCCGTGCCCTATGCTGCAGAGGAAGGCAAAAGAACCCCAGGGCTTCTGCCAATCTGCCCTGGGGGAAAATTCCTTCCTGACCCCAAATATGACAATCAGCTGAACCCTGAGCATGTGGGCAAGATTCACCAGCCAGATACTACAGAGAATTCTTTTCTGGGTAACTCAGATCCCATCCCATCCAACATCCCATCCCAGGCCACTAGGCCCCATCTACCACAAATAGTCAAAGATCAATTAATTGCCAAAATCATCTTAACCCATCATACTATCTCCTCCACAAATTTATCAAGCTTAATCTTGAAACCAGCTAGGTCTTTTGCCCCCACTGCTTCCCTTGGAAGGCTGTTCCAGAACTTCACTCCTCTGATGGTTAGAAACCTTCGTCTAATTTCAAGTCTAAACTTCCTGTGGAAGTAACAAAAAGGGATTTAAGTGCAGTCATCTTAGTTCTGTTGAAAAGAAAGCAAAAGTCAGGCTAACTCTAATTCAAAACTTATAAAGGCAAAACTGGTAAGCGTATAAAAATTGCAAAGCAAAGCTGGTTTTAACCTTGCCTTACAATAACAATAAAATGTAATTGTTTAACATTTTTTGCTACAAATAAAATATAAAAAAGTATAAACAAAACAAAGCTTTATTATAACATAAATAATAAAAAGCCATAAATACTTGCTTTACATTTTTTATACTTTAAAAATTTGCGTAAGGACACTCTGTCCAAACGGACGTCTTCCTTCTTGCAATTGCCTAAAAATAAAACTGTCTCTAACTTGTTGCATCCAAACTAAAAGTAAGAACTTGTTTTCTTCCACAATTTGGTGCCGTGACTCGGATAACGATGCCTGGCTAAAACAGCAGCAACTACTACAAACCGTTCCCCTTCAAAGCCCAAAGCGCCAAACAAAAGGTAAAAAAAACCTTTAAAAATCGATACTGGGGTATCAAAAAAAAAAAAACCCTAACCATGGGACTGTCTGTCCCTTTGGGCTCACGCCATGCAAACTTATTTATTGTGCAACAAGGCCAAATGCAAAGAGGTGCTGAAAAACTTTTTTCCGCACCCCCAATATGAGGTTGAGGTCAAACCTAATCAATACTAAAAATTTTTGCTGCCTCAATAAGGTTGTATTATGTCCAAACATAAAACATTAAGGTTATAGTTTAAAAAAATGCATCTAAAGATAAAAGTAAATAAAATAAAAGTAAATAATAAATGTGTAAAAAGTAAATGCCGCTATCGAGGTCTGGGACTTAAGCTAACTTCAGGCACACCAGGGCCCTCACTCTCTAAGTAAAAAAAGTTCTAAACATAAGGGGGGAGGGGTCAGCCAAACCTCATGACCCAGCAAACAGTGCAAAAAAGTAAAAGCCTTTCCTAATTATAAGCTGCTACCCCGCAAACCCTTTCCCTAAAGTATGTAAAAATCTTTTTAGCTTTTAAGCAGCTAACACAGCAAACAAAATAAACTGGGAAAACTATTTTATAAGCCGCTAAGCGAACAAAATACTCCCTTGTGTCATTAAAATTTTTACATAACAATCCCTCTAAACAATTCCCACTAAAAGGTACCTTCAATTTAAATAAAATCATACACCTCAAAAAAAAAAAAAAAAGCTACAAAAACCTCCATAAGTCTCAAGTGCAAAAGCTAAAAAACTCCCCCGCAAATTAAAAACTCAAGTACAAAATTTAAAAACTAAATGTAATGCAACCAAATGCCTCCCTACCCAAACTATATTGTTAACCCTCTCAGCTCTTTCATATCCCCAATTAGTTAAAGCTAAATGCAAAAAAAAAAGGGGGGGGGGGGGGGAGGGTTAATTTAAAAAGTCAGTTTGGCCTAAAAATAAAAAAAGCTGCCCTGCATTCAAAAATCAAAAAACAGAGACCAAGCCAAGCAGAAAAAACTGCTTTCAGCCCCAGCTGGCTGTAAAAAAAATAATAAACACACATAAAACAAAAAGCAAATAAGTTGCAAAACGAAAATTACCTTTGCAAACATTGGCCGCCCGGTAAAACCCAACAGTCTGCCTTTGCAACCCTAAAGCCAGAATGGTTTGAAAACGCTAAAAAGGCCACGAACAGCCGGCCTAAACTAAAATACCAAGCAAAGATCTATAAAAGGAACGCCCCAAAAAACCCAGGGCATAAAAATCCCTCCCAAAAGGAATAGCAAGTTACAAAATTTTGCAGCATACCTCTAAACAATCTATACACAAAACAACCTACCATCCACCTCTCTCTCTCTCTCTCTCTCCTACCCCCAGGGCTGGCCAGCCCGGGCAGCGTGCGTACATATATAAAAGTGGGTCAAGGTTTAAGTATTAACGTTTTTTCTTCCTTTAAGTAACATAAAAGCAGTTCCTACACTCACCACTGTGTTAGTTTATTAATAAAGATTTAAAATTCAGTCACATGGTGTGTGCTCTTCATCTCCGCCCCTGCGATCCTGTGGTCTTAGCCTAATTAACTAAGGCACAGGCAAACTGGTAACAAAAAATCTGAGACAGTTTAAGAAAAAAGTGCACACCATCTATCTGTTTTATCCTTGTTATTTTACGTTTGCTTTGTTTGGCACTGTTGGTATTATAGGTTAAAAATTGCATAATTAAAAATAAGCCCCACTCTCCATTGTAGTATGCCTAAAAACCAAAAAAAAAAACAAAAAACGGTTTAGCATTCCTCTCTCCACCCCGGGCTGCAAACAAAAGGTGCAGGTGGGTCTACCCCAAGTCATAGCAAAACTAAGCTATAAAAAAAATTTAAAAAATATGTGTACCCAACAGCTCAAAAAAATGAAGCAACTAAAAGCATAAATCACTATCGAAGCAGCAACTCAAACCTCCGCCCAAAACAAGTTGCAAGCCTTAAAACAAAACTTCCAGGCAAAAAAAGCGGAACGCACCCGCCTGAAAGCCCTGGCTAAGCAAGTACCAGGCCTTCAGGAACATGTGAAAATGTAACCATGTGTGCTCAGCATATGCCGCAATGGCCGTGAGTCTGCCGTAAAAAACATGAAACAGTGACAACGCCAATTGGCCATGCGTTCTGCCCAGGTGGCCAGCCTCACACGCCACCACCCGGGTAGCCCTTGGAAATAAAAATGTTTCCAAAAAAATAACCCAAAGGGGTGGGGGCTAGTTAAAAAGCCCACCCTCCTTGCTAAAGTGGTAATAAAACAAGGCTTGTACCCATAAAAAGGAACGGTTCAGCAAAAAAAGCAAAATCGGGCCCAAGCAAGCAACACAAATTTTTTTTTTTAAAGTTAAAAACTTTAAAAGCATAGCTAATTACAAGCATCAAAAATTTAAATCCCTAGAACAATTAATTAACTTAGATTTTACTATTTTAAGTGTCATTTTAAAAAATAAGTAATTTAAAAAAACTAAATTTAACTCTATAATTGCTAAAAAAATTAAGCAGTTAAATTTTACAAAATGCTGGGAAAAAAAAGAAATTCTTGGTTTCTTTGCAGCCAGTCGAAAAAAAAAAAAGGGGGCCCTTTTCCAAAAAAAGGTCTGCAAATAAATCCAGGCAAAAAAATGATTTAATTAAAATCATTTGGCCATAAACATTTTAGTCAAATGAGCTAAAACTACATAAGGGGTTTTATTAAAACCTAACTGCCCCAAGAAAAAAACGGGAGCTTAAAATGGGTCCAAGCAGCCGTAAAATCTGCAGAACACTGCCAGGCATTAATAAAATGTGTTAGGTCTCTGTATTCACAGGTAAGAAAAGTCCTGCTCCAAGAAACCTCAACCAACCTGCCATTGGTTAAAAAACAGGTAACTGGGTCTACGTACAGGTCCGTCAACACAAAACTGCTCTGGCCCCACGCTAAAAAGGCCCTTAGCAAGTCCTGCTAACTACCAACACTGCTGTAAAGTGCCAAGAGCTCACGGCCTGAACCCATGCTTCTCCCTGCAAAAAAGCCCCTCGGCCTCAAAATAACTCCACTTCAACTACTAATCAGCCGGTCCCTCCTTCTGGTGTTGCTTTTCCTCCTTCTGGTCAGCAAAACAAACAAACAAACAAACTGAAGGGCTAGTAACCGCTCCCTTGTCCAGTAATGAAGTTACCACACAGCCAGCATTTGCTAAAAAACCCCAACCCACTGCAGGGTAACGTGCTGGTAACTTCTCCCCTACCTGGTACTAAACCACAACTGCTTCAAACAAAAAAAAAAACCCGCTCTCTCTGCTAGAACTGCCAACGTCCAAAAATTCCTAACCACAAAAAACATTAAAAACTAACCCTGGTAAAAAAACAAAAAATTATACACTGGCCAAAAAAGCCTTGTAAAACCCATGCTTAACAAAGTGGTATTAATTAAATGTGGGGGTTTATTCCACAGGCTGCGCCCTGTGTTTTTAAATAAGTGTCTTCAGCATGTATTGTCCTTTCTGATTGGCTGTTAAATAACAAATACCAGAAACGCCTTGTTGCCACTGCCCCTGCCATTTTCTCCACTATACTATCACCCCGTAACACATCCAAGTACAGACAATACCATATAGTCTAATAATACCCAATGGCCAAGGCCTTCCCACTTTAGTAATTTATTTAAAAATTGTTTAAAAATATTTTTAACGTTCAAAATATCCCATATAAGCAAACAATTAAATAAAACAAACCGGTCAGTAAAAGTAAAGGTATATCACATGACTACAAATAAGCCTAAAAAATTTAAAATGTAAATTAGTGGGTTTTATAATGGGGTTAATATAATGGCCATTCCAGGGGTCTGTAGTATATATATATAAAAAATGGGTCCTTATTGTTTTTGGTGACCCAATTAGTAAATAATCAAATTCATATTTAAAAAAGGTGTGTTCTGCCACCAAAAAGTTACCTGTACTAAAATAGTCCCAGTAATTAATAACCTAATCTGTACCGTATTGCAGTATACCCCTTCCTATGCTATTCATGTCAATGCTTCTTAAAAGTATTTTAAACTATGTAAACAACAAATGTAGTATGGTACTTTACTAAAAGAAATGTGTTAAAGTAACAGTAATTAATGCTATATTAAAAACTATAAAATTTACTCTTCCCCTATTTAGCTTTCAGGTCACGTATATCTATCCCAACTGCTCCAAAAAAGCTGCCATTCGGTTAGCAGAGCAAAGCGCCCGTGTCTCCTCTAAAACAATATTTGGTCAAACACCTGTCAAGTGGGGCCAATAGTGCAGCAACAATTGAAAACATTTATAAAAGCCAACAACATAATAAAAAATCAGGGCAACTAAAAAAGGCCACTAGTCTTATTACTAAAGCACAGTTAACCCAAGTGCAAGCTGAAATGGGTAAATTACATGTTGTCTCCGCCCTTAGGTTAATAACCCAAAAGCTGTTAATAAAAATGGTATTAAATATTACTAAGGAAAAAAAATTGCAGTAAAATCTGGCATGTTCAAAATTTCCTAAATAACCAGCTAACGGCCATTCAAAGTGACCTTAAGCATCAGGCTTGGTCCACTGCCCTTACTAGTGCTTCAAAAGTGCCATCTAATCTGTGGCCGTAAAAACATACTTAAACATTTTCAGCGTAAAGTTGCAGGCACTCGCAGTGCTCCTTCCAAGCATATGGGCCGGTTAAAGGGGTGTGGGCTCCCACATACCAAATCCTGCAGTTTGGTAACAAAAATGCATATAACATGAAACAATTCATGGTAATATTAAAAAAATTAATTCCCCTGGTATGCCTAGCCAATTTATTGTCAGTGCTCCTAAAATAACACCCAATGTTTACATAAAAATAAAAAGCCAATAAACATTTTTGGCCTTTAAAGCCCCCACAGCCTCAGTGTGTACAAAAGCTAAAGCCAAAAAAAATTTGTCACTGTTTCTAACAGCGTTTGTTAAAAAAGTAGAAAACAAAAAACGACCCTAACAAAATACCTGCTCTTCCAAGCTAGTTACAGCTGTGTAAACGTTAAGGTCACCACTTTGCAAAACATACATTTTAATTTCCCCATTGCTGCAAAAAATCCTTATCTATTGGCCTGCAAATAAAATCCTATAATTAAATCTTAGGCTTCAAATACCCTTTAATTAAACCACCTTAATACCCGACTAATTCCAAAACCTGCACTCACTCCTACCAAAGGTTCAAAAAATCTCTAAATTACAAGGCCAAATCTATGTGCTTCAAAATATATATCAAATTAAAAAACATGCCTTTCATACCATCTATAAAACATTTATCTTATGGACTAATTATAATATATTGTGCTATGTAACTAAGGCTACAAAATAACTCCAGCATATTATTACAGTAAACACATTAATGTTTGTATTGTTTTTGTTTAATTTAAAAAATATGTTATTGTTGTTATAAAAAACAGAATAACAAAAATACTTTTCATTTTCATGCTAATTATGCATTATCGTTACATCCAACCAAAACTTATGGGTCCGATCCTTTTAATCTAATATCAAAAATACAAGGTTTAATAAAAATAAAAGTTTAAAAATGATGGTTGTGCTAAAAGCACTAAAGAGGGGAGTGTGAAAGTAAAAAAAGGCATTTAAGTGCAGTCATCTTAGTTCTGTTAAAAAAAAAAAAAAAGCAAAAGTCAGGCTAACTCTAACCCCTAAGAACTCAAAACTTCTAAAGTCAAAACTGGTGTAAGCGTACAAAAATTGCAAAGCAAAAACCTTGCCTTAAAATAACAATAAAATGTAATTGTAGCAAAAACATGTTAAAAACAAATACAATATAAAAAATGTATAGACAAAGCAGAGCTTTATGTAATAAAAAGGTATAAATACTTGTTTTACATTGTTTATACTTTAAAAATTTGCATAAAAACAGACACTCTGTCCAAACGGCTGTCTTCCTTCTTGCAATTGCCTAAAAGTAAAACTGTCTCTAACTTGTTGCATGCAAACTGAAAGTAAGAACTTGTCTTCTTCCACAATATCCATTTGTTCTTGTGTCCACATTGGTACTGAGCTTAAAGAATTCCTCTCCCTCCATGGTATTTATCCCTCTGATGTATTTATAGAGAGCAATCCCATGTTCCCTCAGCCTTCTTTAGCTTAGGCTAAAGAGGCCAAGCTCCTTGAGTCTCCTTTCATAAGACAGGTTTTCCATTTCTCGGATCATCCTAGTAGCTCTTCTCTGTACCTGTTCCTGTATCCTTCTTAAACATGGGAGACCAGAACTGCACGCAGTCTTCCAGATGAGGTCTCACCAGTGCCTTGTAGAACGGTACTGACACCTCCTTATCTCTACTGGAAATACCTCACCTGATGCATGCCAAAACCGCATTAGCTTTCTTCACGGCCATATCACATTGGTGGCCCATAGTCATCCTGCGGTCAACCAATCTTCCAAGGTCCTTCTCCTCCTCTGTTACTTCCAATTGATGCATCTCCAGCTTATAACTAAAATTCTTGTTATTAATCCCTAAATGCATGACCTTACACTTCTCACTATTAATTTTCATCCTATTACTATAACTCCAGTTTACAAGGTCATTCAGGTCTTCCTGTATGATATCCCAGTCCTTCTCTGAATTGGCAAAACCTCCCAGCTTTGTGTCATACACAAACATTATTAGCGTACACTCACTTTTTGTGCCGAGGTCAGTAATAAAAAGATTAAATAAGATTGGTCCCCAAACTGATCCCTGAGGAACTCCACTGGTAACCTCCCTCCAGCCTGACAGTTCACCTTTCAGTATGACCCTCTCTAATAATGAGTATTCTTGAACTAATAATTCCCCATGTGGCACCGTAACAAACGCCTTACTGAAATCTAGCTAAATTAGATCCACTGCGTTTGCTTTGTCTAAAAAATCTGTTACTGTCTCAAGGAAGGAGATCAGGTTGGTTTGGCACGATCTATCTTTTGTAAAACCATGTTGTATTTTGTCCCATTCACCATTGACCTCAATGTCCTTAACTACTTTCTCCTTCAAAATTTTTTCCATACTACAGATGTCAAACTAACAGGCCTGTAGTTACCCAGATCACTTTTTTTCCTTTCTTAAAAATAGGAACTACGTTAGCAATTCTCCAGTCATGTGGTACAACCCCTGCGTTTACAAATTCATTAAAAATTCTTGCTAATGGGCTTGCAATTTCATGTGCCAATTCCTTTAATATTCTTGGATGAAGATTATCTGGGCCCCCCATTTAGTCCCATTCAGCTGTTCAAGTTTGGCTTCTACCTCGGATATGGTCATATCTACCTCCATAGCCTCATTCCCATTTGTCATGCTACCATTACCCCTAAGATCCTCATTAGCCTCATTAAAGACAAAGGCAAAGTATTTGATTAGATATTGGGCCATACCTAGATATTCTATGATTCTATGATTCTCCTTAACTTCCACTCAGTCCTCAGTGTTTAACTGTCCCACTTCTTCTTTCTTTGTTTTCTTCTTATTTATATGGCTATAGAACCTTTTACTATTTGTTTTAATTCCCTTTGCAAGGTCCAACTCTACATGGCTTTTAGCCTTTCTCACTTTATCCCGACATGTTCTAACCTCAATAAGGTAGCTTTCCTTGCTGATCCCTCCCATCTTCCACTCCCTGTACACTTTCTGCTTTTTCTTAATCACCTCTCTGAGATGCTTGCTCATCCAGCTTGGTCTACAAGTCCTGCCTATGAATTTTTCCCCTTTCTTGGGATGCAGGCTTCTGACAGCTTCTGCAACTTTGACTTGCAGTAATCCCAGGCCTCCTCTGCCTTTAGATCCATAAGTTCTTCAGTCCAATCCACTTCCCTAACTAATGTCCTTAATTTTTTTAAAGTTAGCCCTTTTGAAATCAAAAACCCTACTCACAGATCTATTTTTTTTATCCTTCCATTCAGGTTGAGGTGAATTAGCTCATGATCACTGGAACCAAGGGTGTCCCCTACAACCATTTCTTCTAGGAGGTTCTCACAACTTACCAAAACCAAATCTAAAATGACATCCCCAGTTGTTGGTTCAGCAACTACTTGATGAAGGAATTCATCAGCTATCGCATCTATTAAAATCTGAGCCCTATTATTATTACTAGCACTTGTCCTCCAGTCCATATCTGGGAAGTTAAAGTCTCCCATGAGCGCACAGTTCCCATGAGTATTTACTTCATTAAAAACATTAAAGAGGGCCCTATCCATATTGTGGAAGAAAACATGAGTTTTTCATTGTGTCCTCCACCGCTTGGGTCACCACCACTGCTGCCTCTGTGTCTGTCTTTGCCTTCTCACCTCAGTCCTTCTCCTCCAGCGAACTCCCCCTCAAACTCCCCTGTCTCCAGCTCTGTTGGCTGGCTCCTGTGCCGCTGCAGCTACCTACACTCCTTCCGGCCAGAGGAGGGATTTCAAAACGTTCTGAAGAGTGCGCAGAAATGGGTAGAGGAGCTTCACACGGAAGCTATTTCCCCACCCATTCAAGAATACAAGAGTCACCGAAGAAGACGACATTTTGTATATGAGGCACGGGAGAATCTCATAAGAGACCCCAAACAACAATTCAAAGCTGAATTCTTTAACCGGGTGCTAGACTGTGCGATACAATCAGTTGCAGAACATTTCATGCAGCTCAAGGATCACAGCAGTATATTTGGGATGTTGTAGGATATTCCCAAACTCCTCACTGTACCTGAAGAAGACCTAAACCAGCAATGCAGGGCACTAGAGACCGTGTTGGCACCTGATGATATGTGTGATATTGATGCAAGTGATTTAGGTGATGAACTGAAAGCCCTTTTAAGATACATTCAACAGGATCAACTCCAAAGGCTGTTCTGGAATATACGTGCACAAATAAGATGACCACCATCTTTCCAAATTCTTTTGTTGCTCTGTGCATACTTCTAACACTTCCTGTAACAGCTGCCAGTGGAGATCACAGCTTCTCCAAGCTGAAATTAGTAAAAACACATCTACGCTCCACAATGACCCAGGAGAGGCTAGTCGGCCTTGCAACCATCTCAATAGAGTATGAGCTGGCCCACACTGTGGACTTTCAGGAAGCAGAAGCAGTTCAAATCTCTGCAACCAAGAAGGCACGGAAAGCACCACTTTGATTATTCAAACATCAAAATGCCAGTGTTAACTTTCAAACGCCTGAACAGCAAATGTAACTTTTCTTGTCTGCATAGTAAAGTGTACTTACAATTTTTGAACAAGGCATTTAAAGTTGTTAGTTCTCCTTTATTGGGGTAGGTAGCAGAGCAGTACCATGGGCGGAGTAGAACAGAAAGAAGGCAGAATTGAGACCTTTCAAAGTTTTGGCCAAAGCAAGGGGGCATGGGGACGTCATTTGAGCTCCCCGCCTGATAGGGTGACCAGACAGCAAATGTGAAAAATCAGGACGGGGGTGGGGGGTAATAGGAGCCCATATAAGAAAAAGACCCAAAAGTCGGCACTGGCCCTGTAAAGTTGGGACATCTGGTCACCCTAATGCCTGAGGTGCCAAAATGTTGTGGGCCGGCCCTGGCGGCAGGTGCAGTGTATTGAATAAAACAAACACATACAAAACAGGATGTGATTGAAGAGAATTAGTCATTAAATAACTTATTTCTCTTCTGTTTATCTTGATGGAGGTATTAAATCAGGAATCACAGACTCTGCAAGCCCCAAAGCTGCGGGAGAAAGGTGGCATAAATCCAGAGTTGGAATTAGACTTTCAACAAACCAGAGAGCTGGAGGAGACAGACCTTCCCCAAGACAATGTCCTCTTATCGCCCTTTGTTCTGTAGTGGCAGTGAATATGGTTAGAAGAGATTGGCACTGCCAGGTGTGATTGGGGCTTGTGAGAGTGAAGTATTTTCATTGTATTCTGCAGATAATATTGCTCAGATTTAAAAGGAGATGCCGAGTTAACTCGAGCTACACCTTATGCATTGCCCTAACTCGACTCCTGTCCACACAGAAAAACCCTTAAGATGTGGTGCTTAGAACTCAAGTGAGCTGGCCCCTTGGGGCACAGGCTAAAGCCTAAGTTAGCACAACTCACCAGCTAACATGATCTTTCTGTAGTATGGAAGCAAGCTAGCTGCACTTGAGTGCTTCTAATTCTCCAGTGCCTTCCCACTCTTCCCCCTGTGTACCAAGAAAGGACAGACAAGTTCTCCCACCATCCACTGGGAAAGAATCCATAGAGTGGCTCAGCTCCCTGCTGTGCAAAGAGCCTTGGGATGAGCTCCTAAAAGTCTTAGTGCCCCACCTGAGTGAGTGCAGGGCCAGTGTGGACACAGCAGGACCTTTGTTTATTCACAGTGTGGCTCTTCTCATTTGAGAGAGGCTGACTCAAGCACAGTAACTGAGTGTAGAAAACTCAAGTTAACTCTGCAGTGAAGACAAAGCCTCAGATCTTTCGGCTGACAGGGATCTATTCTACCACAGTGGTTCTCAACTGGGGGTCTGTGGCCCTGTGCGGGGGGAGGGGGGCACAAGCAGGCTTCAGAGGATCTGCCCAAATAAACCAGAGAGCATGGCTGGCCTTAGACTCGGAAGCTTCTCTATCAAGCCTTAAAACCCACAGACTGTGTTAATCACACTTATTGATGGACCTGGCGATTCCACAAGCTACTGCCCACTACCTCCAACTGTAACACAAACTTTAACTGTGACATCAGCAACATTAACATAAGCTTTCTAGAAATGTGAAGATACATGATCTATTCTTTTTGTGTGGGGGAAGTATGAATTCAGAGTTAAGGTTTTGTGTTGCAGTTCAAGCTAAAGGCATTTTTTGTGTGTACTGTATTTCTTTATAGTGTTGCCTCTCGGCCCAAGTGGTTAGCAGTATTCGGGGCCTCTCCAGGTTGTTTCCATTAAGAGGAGAAATTGATTATAAATGTCCCATATTTCTTGGTACAATCTTGTTTACTTAAGAAGAAGGTGCACACAGCTCTGTTTCCCTGAACACAGTAGAAATGCAAACTTGCTTGTAGCCAGTCCTGTGCCCTAACAAAGGGCTTTTTCTTGGCTTCCTCCACAGCCACATTACCAATGCTTCTCTGGGTTTCTGCTGGCTTCCTTATTCCTTTAGATAGTTATCTGCAACATAAATCCATTCCCCAGCCCCTGCATTTTTGCAATCAGTCCTAGGGTTCTCCTCAGCCTGCTTGTCTCACCTTCTGCTCAGGCCTTGCCATGCTGGTCCATGCCTTGGGTGGTGGGTTCTGTTGTTTTTGCTCCCACTAAACCATGAGGTATTTAATTGCTCCCATATTTAGCCTAACTGAAAGGGTGCTTTGTCCACACCTGAACTTCAAAGGTGGCTATCAATGGACGGGATATATTTGACCTCCTCGTAGGAGGTGGAGAGAAGAAGAAACTGCAGTCGTAAGTGGGGAGGGAGAAAGAGCACAGATCCTAGCTCAGCTGCAAAGGCCTCCTTTGCCTTTCACAAAGATCATCAGTGATGGGGATCCCCAGTGATTGAACTAAGGATCTCTTGTACCATGGGCCAATCATCAGGGAGAGAACTCCTGACTAAGGATGCATGACATTAATGGTGGGGGCATTTACAGAGGTTATAGCTGCCCCCACCATTCCTTCTCTCCCATGGTCCTCCCAGATATTCCTGCTCCCCCAGTCCTTCCATAGCATAGGCCAGAAGGGCCTCTCCTTGCCCCCCAATAACTTCCCTTTGCAGCTGGGGAGGTGTCCCATCAGTACTGGCTCCTCAGAGCAGGACATCCCTGCCCGCAAACCGCAGGAGAAGCTCTCTGAGAAGCAGAACTGGCACCTGAGCTCTGGAAACCGCTTCAGGGACAAGTTTCCTCTCTCTCAATTTGACAAGGGGGCAGGAATAAGAGGCATAAATCCCTGGAGCTGTGTCAAGAGCTGGAGTAAAGGACTGTGTGTCCATGGGTGAAGGTGGGAGGGGAATGGATGGAGATGTGGTTCTGTGCTCTGTCACACTGAACATGTCAGCCAGCACAGCTGAGCCATCGTGGGGTTCTGTTAATTTTCTGCTGTTAGATGCCTGCCATAAATTACTGCCTCCCATCTGAATGAAGGCAAAGCAAGAGGGGCACTGTGCCCTAACCCTTGTCTAGACTTAGGGGATGTCTTCACTACCAAGCGTGGCAACGCTTTAACGTGGCTGTGTAGTCGCAGCACCAGCGCTGGGAAAGAGCTCTCCCAGTGCTGTAAAAAAACCCACCCTGACCAGGGGAGTAGCTGCCAGTGCTGGGAGCATTTCCCCACCCTCGTGTCCCACCCAGCTACCAAGTGGCGGGAACTTTTACCAGCAGTGGAGGGTGGGGAACCCTGGTGGGCCAGCAAACCAGTGTTGTCTTCCAATGGCTGTACACTTAATACCTTGGTAACACTCTTTCCATAGTGCTAACCCCAAGTATTCACAGATCATGAGTCAGAGCCCCCACTCCAAAATCATGAGATTGTCTAAAAAATTATGAGATTTAGACTGTAATGCATTTTGGTTTCTATTTCTTTACTTTCTGGATTTGGAGCTTTTAGGCATCATGTTTTTGAACTTTACTTGGAAGCCACGAAGGTTAGAAATTTCCTTTTTTTAAAAAAAATGAAAACTGAATAACACGACTCCAAAAATCCGGCCAGAGTTTGAAACACTGCTGCTTGCAGCGTTGGTACTAAAGGAACACAGAGGGGAAGACGGAAGACTAGTGTTACGATGAGGCAGAATGAAGGTTGTTTGGGTGACTTAAACTGTGGATTTCCATACTGCCAAAGATGTGAGGGTTATTATAGGAATTTATAATGTCCTGAATTTGTATGTTTTTATTTATTTTAACACAACTATACCCTTCTTGTAATCTCAGTTCCAAGTTGTGTAGCTTTCTGACATTTGTTGTTTACTAATTCCAAAGTTCTTGAGAGGCCTTTAACGCTCCAGTTACCGATGAGTATTTTCAAACTTCACTCCACTTTAGCAAAGCATTTTGTCTGGGGACTTTTAATCTCTTGCTTTACATGTTTGCTCCCATAAGCACCTGTTGGACTCGGTTCTGCTTTATCTCATAGTTTCTGCACTAGCTGGGGACACCTCGCCAGCGAGGCCAGTGGATGAGGAGGAGAAGGAAGAGCCGGGCAGCAGCACTACAGGGTAATTCTTCTGATGGGGTGTAAGTGACTGAAAAGAGGAGCTAAATTCACAAAGGGATTAATGCTTTGTGATGCTCATATTACCGAACTTTTAGACACCTAGAAAATCACCAGAATCTCCCACTATTCACTCGCTGTAAAGTGGAGTGAGGCCTGGGGTAGGCACCAGGTTCCCTGTACAAGAATGGGGGAGATAGGAGCCTTAGACCCCGAGTCACAAAAGCCAGCATGCGAGGCGGGGAGCTGTCTACGCTAGCCAATGGGAGATGCTGACGAGAAGGGTGTGTGCTAAGCCCCACCTCCTCACAGAGATAGGCGCCTAAGTGCAGACTGCAGGGAGGCACCCATTTCTACTACTCCTGAGTCTCAGCTGAGAACCCTCATTAGAACAGGAACAGGGATCTCTCGCCTTGCCACTCAGTGCTCCAACCACGAGGCTACAGGGGCATTTCCCTGCTTGCTCGCTCTCTGGCCCAGATGACTCTTTAATTATATGATCAACAATGGAACAGCTTCAACAGAAATGACCCAGGGATTCCCCACATCAGAACATTGCATAGATTAGTGGTTAGGTCACTGTCCTCAGACCTCTGTTGAAATCCCTTCTCCTCATCAGGCTGGGGGGGGGGGGGATTTGAGCTGGGGGTCTCCGACATTCCAGGTGAGTACCCCCACCGCTGGGCTGTAAGGGATGAGGGAGCTCCGCCCCGCAAGGCTGTTTGACGTGAACTCACCTGAGGGGCCCTACCCAGTAGGCGGGCTCTGAGCACACCTACCCTGAGCGAGTCAGGTGGCTGTCTTCTCCTGCCTGTGAATTGCTCTGGGGCTTAGGCAGGAGTCTGGTGTCTGTGATGCTCAGAGGGAGGCAGCAGAGACACAGGCGCCCAGGGAACCTTTTCCTGAAAAAAATTAGGCACCGAGGGAGTTGAGGCACCTACAGGGTGTGGCGGGAGATTTGTGGATCCCAGGGGAGCCTCAGTCTGGGGTTTTGGTCCCTAAACAATCTAGGCCAGGGTGACTAGAATGAAAGTGTCTCCTCAGACAGCACCACAGGGTGAATGCCATGAGGCTGTCACTATTATTGCTCCATACAAGGAAAAGCTCCTGGCTCATTTCTTGTGGCAAGACAGCATATTTCTATTCATTACCTCCCTGGGCTGAACAATGCTGAGGTCCCAAGCAGCATTTGCCAGGTTGATAAGAGATGCCAAGTCCCCTCCCCCTTGTAAGGCGCAGAACATTTTACCTAAGGTCTGTGGCACCAGCAGAGCTGCCCTGAATATTAGTCCATTGTTTCAGGTAGAGGAACCAAAACACTCTATCTCTAGGAGAAGAGAAAGAAAGCTGGGCTCCAGTTTGGGTAGGTAAAAATTGAAATAGTGTCCTTCCCTCTCTAGCAGGGTTCTGGATATTTTCCTGTCCTTATTTCCATTAAACCACATTCTGCCCAGCTCATTGTGAAGACAAATTCTGCTTCTCCTTATCACGAGCCAGCTGCTTTCAAACTGCCTTCATTCCCTTCTCTATACCAGCTCCATGATGAGCCTCAGCTGGAAGGCTTTCCCTCCCTTCCGGTGTCATAGGCCAGCCTCAGACTGGCCCAAAAGTGAAACCAAGAAATATCCTAGTCAAACACTTTAGAAAAGAAAGAGAAATCCACTTGTCAGTATTTACAGCTGTCCAAGAGAGAATTTTGGGGTTACTAGCTTGTTTTAGCAAGGTCTGGCCTAAATGTGACAAACATTTCCCCCATGCTACTCTTCTTCATGCTCTCTGCCATCCCCTGCATTCTTGGAAAGGAGACAGTCCTATGCTCTCCCAGAGGGATTTTGTTTGGCATTGTTCCAAGGGGGCAGAGTTAAGGCTGCGAGGGGATGTGGTGTGGGAGACATTCCCTTAACTCTTTATTTCCTGGTTCCTGTTTAACCATCACCCCCCATCTGGAGGGGCAAGAGACAGTGTAAGAGAAAGGTAGAGGTGTGTTCATCAAGTTTTTAGCAGTGAATTCCCCCTGTGTTTGGTTGAAGTGGTGGTATTAAGGGTGGGGCAGGATTGAGGGGCATCTGGTGAAAGCGTGAGGAGCTTCGTGGGCAAATCTTGCTCCCACATAGCAACCAGCTCCTCTCTTCTCCTGGCCCCTCCATGGCCTTGGTAGGACTGAAGGTACCAGGGGCAGGAGGAAGGGTGGTAGTTATGAGGCTGTTGGGAGTGCACCTACCAGTTGGAAGTAGTAAGAGGAGGGAAAGTGAGCCTCAAAATCCCTGCCCCCACATCAGGGCTTACAGAAGACATGTGTTACATGTGATAGATAGATAGACATGTAGAAATTCCTGAGTGAACTTCAATCTAGCTAGTTTGAATAAGAATAGCAACCTCTCTATATATACAGATATATACATCCACATGTAGACATACAAGCACACAAAGGTAATGTAACCGGGGATGGCAATGAAAGTCAAAGACAACATTTATCAGTGTTTCCTAGCTTATTGGGAACTGATTGGAGAACAGGGATAGAATACAGTGCAGAGTCAGAACCATAAACAGGTGAGCAGCTCTATTCTCGGGCTCTCTGATCAGAAAGGAACATGACTGAAAATTAACCCCTGATCTCCCTTAGAAGAGTTCAGAGGCCAGAATACTACTGAGTCCATTGCATTCCTTATTCAAAGCTTCGCAGTGCTGTGTATCATTGTATTGGACAAGTAGATCTTCTATTATAAACTAGAAACTATGTAATGAAATGCAGAGGCAGGTGCAATGTACTAAATAAAACACACACAAAACAGGAAATGATTGAGGAAAATTACTCAGTAAAAAACTAATTTCTGCTCTGGTTCTCTTGTTGGAAGATGTAAATCAGGAATCTCAGACTCTGTGAGCCCCAGAGCTGGGGGAGAAAGAAGGTGTAAATCCAGAGCTGGAATTAGACATTCAACAAGCCAGAAAGCCGGAGGAGACAGACCTTTCCAAAGGTAATTTCCTCTTATCACCTTTCCTTCAGCAGTGGGAGTTAACACTTTTAGAAGAGCTTGGCACTGCCAGGTGTGAATGGTGCTTGTTAGAGCGAAGAATTTTCTTGGTATTCTGAAGATAAAATTGCTCAGATGCAAACTGTGCATCCATTGTTACGTGAGGGGAACATTTCACAGAAGTTCACCCACTGCCTCAAATTGAAGGCATGGTCCCAAAATTAACGGGAGCTGAAACTCCAACTTTTAATGATAGAAAGCTTATTAGGACCAACCTTGGACCCTGGCCCTGATACAACTCCTCTGCAGTGGTCACCATCTGCTGACGCCCATTCACCTTGCACCCCAAAAAATAAATCCATGCTCTGTCACCAAGATGAGAAGAAATGGGCCCCAAGCATCACCTGGGAGGTCGGTAACCTCAACATGTTCTGGGCCCTAGAATCTAGGGCGACAGTTCCTTTGACTGTACAGGTGCCTCCAGTGCTGGCACTGTTGAGAGGTCCAAAGACCTAAGAGGGTAGGACTGCTGTCGTGGGGTTTTCCCGGGGTGCAACCTGAACTATGGGATGGCCGAGTCCTCTGTCCCACCTCAAGAGGTCATCAAGTCCAGTCCGCTGCACCCATGGCAGGACCTGCACCATCTAGACCATCCCTGACAGGTGTTGGTCTCACCTGCTCTTAAAAATCTCCAATGATGGAGATTCCACAACCTCCCTAGGCAATTTATTCCAGTGGTTGACCACCCTGATAGGAAGTTTTTCCTAATGTCCAACCTAAACCTCCCTTGCTGCAATTTAAGCCCATTGCTTCTTGTCCTATCATCAGAGGTTAAGGAGAATAATTTTTCTCCCTCCTCCTTGTAATAAACCTTTTAGGTACTTAAAAAATGTTATCATGTCCCCTCTCAGTCTTCTCTTTTCCAGACTAAACAAACCCAGTTCTTTCAGTTTTCCCTCATAGGTCATGTTTTCTAGACCTTTAATCATTTTTGTTGTTCTTCTCTGGACTGTCTCCACTTTGTCCACATCTTTCCTGAAATGTTGTGCCCAGAACTGGACACAATACTCCAGTTCAGGCCTAATCAGTGCAGATTAGAGCGGAAGAATTACTTCTCATGTCTTGCTTACAACATTCCTACTAATACATCCCAGAATTATGTTTGCTTTTCTTTTGCAACAGCATTACACTGTTGACTCATATTTAGCTTGTGGTTCACTATGACCCCTAGATCCCTTTCTGCAGTACTTTTTCCTAGGCAGTCATTTCCCATTTTGTATGTGTGCGTCTGATTTTTCCTTTCTAACTGGAGTACTTTGCATTTGTCCTTATTGAATATCATCCTATTTACCGCAGACCATTTCTCCAATTTGTCCAGATAATTTTGAATTTTCATCCTATCCTCCAAAGCACTTGCAACCCCTCCCAGCTTGGTATTGTCC